>NC_050602.1:23130000-23287500 GCF_013368585.1 Megalops cyprinoides | reverse complement strand
GTAGTGCGTGTGTGTGTGTGTGTGTGTACCGCTGACATGTGACAGAAAGTGAGCAGGGTTCCCCTTCGGCTGGCTTCCTGTTTACTGCTCAGACAGCTGCGGCGGCCTGCAGTCGTGCTGCTAGCCTTACTGTAGGGCCCCTTCAGCTCAGCCCCTCTGCTCTCCCCCACATAAACACGACCATGACGCGGTCTTCTTGGCTCTCATCATTTCGCAGTGAACAGCACTGGGAGATAAGGCTGGATCTTCTGAGGGTATGTTTCCATGAGATATCACAGCCTACGATCGCCTCAGAGATCAGCACCTGGGAAGACAGGATCCCTCTGATCTGACCCTGCTAGCACAGCTAGTGTAATGTGTTTCCAATGAGCTGATGTCTGTGTGAAGGCCTGGATCATCTTCTGTGTCTGCCCAGCCGGCACATTCCATTCAAGCCTCCCTATATGTCACAGTGCCCCCAAACAGGTGTTTTGGATACCCCTGTCCCCTGTCTCTCCCATGAATGATACTCCCTGGAGTCCCCTCCCTGGAGGGGAACGAAAAGGGGGGCAGTTCCTACTGTCTGGTGCAAGGTCTGACAGCTCTTGTGGGGTAGAGAGCTGTGGAGAGAGTTCTAGAGTTTGGTTCCTAGAGAGAATACACCCCACTGAGGAGCGTGACTCAATCACAGAGAAGTCTTGCTACAATAGCTCTACTGAGCGAATTATTTTGTGAATGCAGCCTTTCCATTCAAGACGTGTCTTACATAACCACAGAAGTGAAACAGAGGACACTTCCTGTGTGTTGTGGCAAGGGCAACCAAGTAACTGAGGCAGTCTCAGGCGTACAGGCACCCAGTGTCACCCATGTCAGTTGCTGCAAAATACCTCAGGTCAATTCACGCTGTGGCGTAGTGTTCATTAGATACATTTTTGCTGCATGGAATTATTTCAATAGCGTTACAAAATGGGTCCTTTATTTTCTGACAATGAACCCAATATTTTTGCTGCATTTTATAAAGAGCAAATATGATTTATGCTCGGTGTAAGAGGATTGGCTTGGAAGACAGAGTGGCAGCAACACTCTCTCTCCCACACTCTCACTCTCTGTCACATGCTGCGGTGACTGGCCTATGCCAGGGCCCGGCCTCAGCTTGGAGCTGGAAGAGGCCTCTCCTTGGGTCAGAAAGCTCTTCCATTCCAGCAATGCTATTGTTTAACACGAGTTACCACTAAGCTGGTAAGACTCTGCAGCACAAAAGATAACAAGACCCCTGGCTTATCTTTGCAAACACACTGTCTCACAATGTCCCAGTCTGAGCCAGATAAGAAAACACTGTAAACCAATTGTGGCTTGTCCAGCTAGCTCCAGCCATGGGCCTGTTCCACATACCTACCTGTAAATGTAGTCACCCCCCTGAACTAAATCACATATAAAGTTTTGGTTTGTGCTGCACATGAAAAGGGAATGATCTTTGAAACGCTGCTGTCCACATCATGTAAGATTACTAAGATATTACATTTAAGCAATACAGATCCTCCAGGATAAGTATGTTTCATGTCATAAATTCAATAATATGTTCAAATCCAATATCCATGCCCAGTGTAATTGTAGAAAACAAATCCTTTTTTATTTTGAAAGGATATGATCCAAATTATATAAAAGGTTGTTTTGGTTCATAGAAATAATGTATTTATGTTTCACTGTATTGTCTAAATAACTCCAAAAGTGCCCTTTAAAGGAAAACATTTTGTCATGTAAAATGTTGTTGAAGGAGTCAGATGAGGCTGGCTAAAACCTGGGCCGAGTTAAGTTGATTTAGTCTGTGTGTTTCCTCTCCCATATCTTCATTTTTGACTTTTGTGTTCTGTTTATATTATTTTTTTCAAGTGTTTTGTTTAGTTCCTGAGGGTCCTGTCTTTCAAAGCAGAGTCATTCAGCCGTCCAGGGTGAAAGGCACCAAAGCGCATGGCTCAAGTAAGATTTAAAGAAGTCAGAGATGAAATATTCTGCTGTTTTAAAACAACACAGCAAGAATAGAAGTTGAGCATTTTGCACGTTGTAACCCAGCAACAGTATTTGTGTGGGTAAAAATGAAGCTTTTTTTTACATGGCTCTGACTAACAGTTTGACTGGTTTTCCAGTGAAGCGCAAACATTTTGCAAGCTTTTGCATTGTGCTTCGCTGTGACGGTTGGGATATCACGTCGTCTTTATCTCTTATCTGAGAACTTTGCACTCTGGCTGGACTTTCCTCCACCAAACCATAGCTAAATAAACACTGAAGTCATGCTGGTGCATCTTACTCACCTGTGTCAGTCAGCTTATGTCTGCAGCCCAAAGCAGTATGTTCAAATGCAATTGGTCATGGTTTAGTGGTGTGTCTCAGAAATTCACTTCTGAAAAGAAAAAAGAAAAATCACTGACAAAGGTGACCTCAACTCCTTACCAGCCTAGGATCTCAACCACAAGTGCTCAGTAACCAGCCTTTGGTCAGGAAGGCTGAACGTTTGAACTCATAAAGTGATATGCTTCTATGCTGTCAAGGTGACCTGTGGCATGCACAGACAGCGGAATTTGTCATTGTGCAAATGGAGGTGTAATTGGAGTAGAGTAATTATCTGTGTGCACGCACTGTTGTTGTTATTGTTGTTGTACATTTAAGATGTTCTTATATGTCCTCCCTGTTGTTGGTATGTATCAGTCATTGTTTCTGTGTTTATATGTATTTGTTGGTACCTGTGGGGCAATTTTCTCTTGAAAGTGCAATGAAGTGATATCAGAAATCTAAAAAAAAAACATAATGGAATGTTTGTTTAAATTGTTCAGCTACTCCTGTTTAAAATAGCAAAGATCACCGTGAAATGCTGAATGCATTTCTACATTTTATTACATTGATTTAATTTTCTCCACTCGGCAAGATATTTTATTAACTACGGCAGGCTCCAGAACTCCCTGAAGCAACCATACCAACTGTGAGCCTTTTATACCAACAGAAATGCTGAACCAGCTGCTGACCTACATGTTGTAGAAACACCGAACAACAGGTGTGTAAATTGATATCATGTCACATTCACATTTCGAAGTTTCCCATAGCCCTTCAGTACAATTGGGGGGCCTTACATAACTATCTGCCATAACAGAAATCCGTGTGCATACATGAAGCAAATAACAGCAATGCAGTCTACAGAGAGAAATTGAATGAACCTTCATTCAATTTCAGCACATCAGATGCATTAAAGTAAGTTAGGGTAGCTGCAGATTAGCTGATAGAAACCGCATTGAATGTGAACACCTGTTCAGCTGGCCCTCAGCTATTATGCCTGAACAGTTTTTGTTGTGCTCTGTGTCGTGTGTAATGATGTTTTGGTGACCGTAAGTAGTGCTCTCACTAGATTGTTCCTAAAGACACTTCCTAAAAACTGCTATGTTCACATTGTTTCTTCAAAAGCGGAACATTGATGCTTTTCCGCTGAGTAAAAACACCTGTTGATGACAGATGCTGGAAGCTTGCCTGTCGGTGGACGGGGGGGGGACTGCAGTTAGACGGGCTGCCAATGCAGCACACCTGCACCTCGTTCAGTTTATTGGGGAAGTAGAAGCCCGGGGGCTTATTTAAGCACAGTGTGGGGAAAGACAGGACAGTGTGTGGTTAGTGAGACAGCTGACCCACTAATTAATTTAGTAGTTAGCCTTAGCCTGAATATTGGCAGGGGAGAAGTCTGCTTTTGTGTGCATTTTGAGAGTTATGTTTAGTGCTGAGTGCGGTGGTGGCAGTTGAAGTAGAGGTGACCTGTAGAGACAGGAAGCAGAGCCCAGGCCACCTGTGGACAGTGGGGACTGGGGAAGTTACCTGGAACAGAGACTCTAGACACATCAAATGAGCGTGACTGGCGGGAAGAGCTGACTCACTACACAGCTGCAATCCTGCTCAGTAAGGGAGTGGTAGTGTGGCATGGTGGTAAGGAGCAGGGCTCATAACTGAAAGGTTGCTGGTTCAATTCCCTGCTGTGGCACTACTACCGTACCCTTGGGCAAGGTACTTAACCCAGAATTGCCTCAGTAAATATCCAGCTGTATAAAGGGATAATATGTAAAAACTGTAACGTATGTAAGTTGTTCCGGATAACAGTGTGTGCTAAATGACTGTGCGCGGTAAGCAAAGTGTCCGGTTCAAAAGCAGTCAGCGTCCGGGAGACGAGCAGGTGGAGGGTGCTCTGCAGAGCCTGTGTGCTGATTGGCAGACACTGGTGTGCAGACAGCGGAGGCACAGCAGCTCCTCTGACCCACACAAAGCAGACAAGATGGGCCACTTTTTCATCTTTTCATACCAAGATGGGATTGAACAGAATCCTGTTAAACTGGTTTCCTTCACCTCTCTCAAGTAAGCAACGCTGTTGGTGAATTTGTGTCTTCCTCCTTTCTGATCATTTGTTTTGTCACCCAGGTAACTTATTTTCTGACCTTTTTTTTTTTTTTTGGTTCACATGTTGCTTCTCGGAAATAGTGTGCAAAATCACCATTGCTGTGCAGATGATGCAAACTGTTTTGTCTTTCAAATGAGGTGACATGAGTACATTATCTGTAATGTAAAATTTTAATTCCTTGACTATATTATAAACTGGATCCAAAAAAACACAAATTCAACAGCTGAACATAAATACAGTCTTGTTATTGGGTAACAAGATCAGAGTTCAGACTTAATCTGCTCCATTTAAATGAACATGCAGTAAAAATTCAAACATAGTAAAGCTCCCAATGCTTAAAAATGAGGTAAGAAATGTTATTTTGTTGGTGATTCATAAAACATTATCATAACCCAAGCCCCTTTCTATTGACTAACATATTTTACACTTTGCATTCCTTTTTCCCATGACACAAAGGCCATCCATGCCTTTATTTCATCTATATTGTATTTCCCTTTCTGGTCTGGCTTTGCCCTGATCGCACCTGATTTAAAAATGCCACATATACAGAATTTTATCAAGAACGAATAGGACTCATCTATTCCCAATCTATGTCTGGATAGACCCTTTTACTGACTGGGGTAGGGCCTGATCACCACACTAAACTACAGCCCGTGTACTACCCTTAGGTAAATTTGACATCATTGGAGAAGACCCTTCTTTGAATACCCAAACCAGACTGGTGACTTTAGTTTTCACTATGCAGGTGCAGAGAATACAGAAAGCCTTGCCTGACCAAAAAATGTGTTTGCATACTGTTTCTGTCTGCCGAGGCAGAAGTACAGGTGGAGAATTCTCGGAGGGCCCAAGTACCTGAAACCCTCTCTGAAACACAACCTTGGCTTTCCTCCCCAAACTTAAACAAGCAGAGGAGCATCACACTCCTTGGGAAGCAGTTGACTGCTAGACGCCGTCTCCCTCTCCATCATCTACCCAGCTAAAGAGCTGAAGATTTACAAGAACAGAGAGACCTTCCAGTTTGATAAAGCTAAGGATGTGGAAGAATCCCTCAGCCTCCTTCCTCTGGAAGACATGTTACCACCGAAGAAATTGTCCCCAAAAGGATCCAAGTTTGTGCCCCTTGGCTTCTCTCCTCACATGGACACCTTGTCCACTGCAATCAAGGATATGGCACCTTCCAGCTAACTTCATTAACAATGGAAATTACTGTCAGACTGACACACATCGTGAGTAGAGAAATCGTTACATATTATTGTATGGCTCTTGGATGGTTGTCCTGCTGACAAGATTACAACACGTGAACTGAAACAAAATTATGAATAAAGCTGAAATTTGTATTTTGTTCCCTTACTGTATCCCTGACGGTCTAGTTTCAAACAACCATTTCCTGTTTTACTGAGCACATCTTGATGTGCCTATTTTTTGTTTCATATTTCACTAATTGTCCTGATTTTTAAACTCCCTATATGTCCGATAGAAATGCCCAAAGAAAATTCCCTGTTTAAAATGTAAAACAATAGGACTGTTCTCTTGTGGGTGGTTTTTCGATGTTGATATTCTGTCTGGAAATAATGTTAATTATTCAGAGCTTGTCAATAATTGAGATCTTGTCCATAAATTCATTGTAATGTTTTATGATACATTTGTTGTACTCCACCTTAATACCTGTTTATAATAATTCACCCATTACTCATTCTTACTCACTGTCATTATGACTCAAGATACTGCTGCTATCTCATGCAATTGTTGTGGTTTAAATCTGGAGATAAAATGCAAAGTTTCCTGAATTCCTGAGAAGCAAAAGGGTATGTATTGCCCTTATTTAGGATATCTACTAGATAGCCTCTAATGTGCTTAGTTGTCAGTATAGATGTGTCACTCATACCTGTGTAGCCAGCAAGACCAAAGGTGTGTGTGGATAATTTTTGACAGAAAACTTAGGTTGCAGACTGTTGATGTAGGATACAACAACCTGAGAAGTGTTGAATGCATGAACACACAAAATTATGCTTTGCATCTGTCTATAGCCCCAGTACATTAACATTTCTTAGACATCTCGACTTCTTGGTGTACCATCTGGTAGTGTGTTGATATTTCAATCAAGTGTGTAACCCCTATAATTAGTAAATCAAAAGCATGTTTCCATCAGCAAAATAGCTGAATTTCTGGTCAAAGGTTTTACTGGTGACTGGAGTATAACTGACTGCACCGTATAAATGACATCATATAAATATCATCCTTGATGAATTTCAAGATGCAGGGAAAAGGGAGAATCTTCAGGACGGGATGGATTTCCCCCCTGAAGTTTCCATCAAAATTTGGGACGCTGCAGGGCCCCTTATTCTGAACTCAATAAATCATGCAATTGAAACAGGTGTGTTTCATAGGGATCAGAATGCCCCTTTCTTGCTCCAGTTCTGTTTAAAAAAGCGAAAGCACCTCACAGTTCTACAAGGTCTGTTTGTAGGCAGTATTAGTAATGGTTGCACGTGGCTCCAGATTAATTTTAATGATCAAAACCTTTTATAATACTCTTTTGCCCGTGGTCCAAACCAGCGGCATTTCCAGCTATTGAAAAGATCAGGGGCTAAGTCAAGTTTGCCTGGGGCTTGTCTTTTTTTTTTTTTTTTTTTGAAGGGAGATCGGTGTCAGTAGGTTGGGGAGGTTATATCGACCTTTATAATAAATAAATATTATCACACTTTCGGCCGCTGCAAGTCAAGTTCCGCTCTGTTACACAGTCTGTCTGTTGTTTTGCTATTAACACCTCCTTTTTCAGGGCGAAAATATTCGGGGCTAGGCTTAAAATATTCGGGGCCATAGCCCCGAATGATCGGACCTAACGACGCCACTGGTCCAAACAGGAAATAACCTTTCTAAGACGTCCCCCTAAAAATGTGGTATGCGCCAATTTTACCCACTCTCCCCTGCTCTATTTGCACTCTCCTTAGAGCCCCTTGTGCAGGCACTTTGGCGGGATCCAGCGATATCACCGAGTGAACTAAACCCTTAATTCCTTTTGAAATTAGAGGAGCTACGCTATATGCACAAAAGTATTCGGACACCTGACCATTACATTGTAATGACACTGTATTCAAATACAATACTTTAATATGGAGTTGGTCCCCCTTTTGCAGCTACAACAGCTTCCAGTCTTCTTGGAAGCCTTCCCACAAGATTTTGGAGTGTTTTTGTGGGAATTTGTGCCCTTTCATTCTGTAGAGCATTTATGAGGTCAGGCACTGATGTTGGACAAGAAAGCCTGGCTCGCAATCTCTGTTCCAGTTCATCCCAAAGGTGCTTGATGGGGTTGAGGTCAGGGCTCTGTGCGGGCCAGTCAAGTTCTTCCACACCGAACTCATCAAACCATGTTTTTATAGTCCTTGCTTTGTGCACTGGGGCACAGTCATGTTGGAAGAGAAAAGGGCCTTCCCCAAACTGTTGCCACAAAGTTGGAAGCATAGCATTGTCCAAAATGTCTTGGTATGCTGAAGCATTAAGATTGCCCTTCACTGGAGATAAGGGGCCTAGCCCAAACCCTGAAAAACAGGTGCGGCCAAATACTTTTGTCCATATAGTGTATTTTTACGTCATCTGCTGAAAATATATTACTTTATTTTACCAGTCTCCCGAACACAC
The DNA here is from genome assembly GCF_013368585.1 of Megalops cyprinoides. Lineage (NCBI taxonomy): Eukaryota > Metazoa > Chordata > Actinopteri > Elopiformes > Megalopidae > Megalops > Megalops cyprinoides. The sequence continues at coordinate 23,279,456 of NC_050602.1, read as the reverse complement.
TCATGTTGTTTTTAAATGGATTTAATTTAAACAAATTATCAGTTCAGTGACCGATATGGTCATGAAATTAACTGGGGGAAATATATATCCTGGTACTTCTTAATGTCTTGTGCTTGCTCCATGTAATTCCAGTTAAATGGCATGTTTGTGTGTTTACTTATCTTGGTACATACACCTCCCCCAGTCTTCCTCTTATCTGTACAGAAAATTACACAAAATTACATCATAGTCTAGATAATGATTGCCAAAGGTGGTCCATGCTATAGCTCAGTTTACGGAACAGAACAGCTGTGGCCAAAATGAATGCCATTTACACTCCTCTTTGTCATATTCTCCTCATCGCTCCACCTCCAAACTATTATGAGGAGCTTCAGTCTCTGATGAGAAAATTCATCTGGAATAATGAAAAATTATGCATTTGTCTTGACACGCTTCACTGCTCCAGAATTCTGGCCAGTTTCTCACTTGCCAGCTTTAAATTGTATTATTGGGCATCGGAGTAGCATAGTGGTAAGGCGCAGGACTTGTAACCAAAAGGTTGCTGGTTTGATTCCCTGCTAGGGCGCTACTGCTGTACCCTTGGCCAAGGTACCTAACCCTGTATAAATGGATAACGTAAAAAAAAATTGTAAGCTATGTATGCTTCCTTAGTTTCATGCTAGCAGACTGAGCAAGCATACTGTAAATAACCCCTCAAAGGCTACAGGATATCCTTTTTACTGGCATAATATAAAAAGTTATTTAGTTCAAATATTTCAAATTTGCTACATGTATGTTTTGCTGCCCGGAAAGACAGAGGTTACAGCAATACATTTTGTAAATCTTCTTCCATGGGTATCAATGGTCTTGCATGGGGTGCTACTCTTTGCTTCCATCCCATAAATACATAAATTTGAAAGTATACAGGGGTATCTCTCTGGTCCCATGTGTTTGATGCCTGCAGAAAGATTCTCAGCTTCTCAGTATCCACGGACCCCCATCTGTTTCTGCTCACCAATGATACCTCTCCCTTCTTCACTTCACACTGGAAAAGAATGATCTTAGTTGGTTTAAATACAGAAAAAAAACAAACAAAAAATACATTACAGTCCTGGATCACCCCATCAGATCTTTCTCTATGGGCTTTGTTAGCCTATTTTAGAGACATTGCCCAGATTGAACGCTCAATATCCATCACCAATAAAGCCCATGCCAGTGCTATTAGAGCCTGGGACCGCATGCACTATAAATTATGCAACATGCTCAGCATATGAGCTCCGCTGCCTCAACCACAGTATGTCATACATGTTGTTGTATTACAGTGGAGTGTGGTATAAATATACTGTGTCACATTCCCCTTCCTCCCCTTTTAAAATATGGAAACACAAAAATACAGTATATTATTGGCAACTATGAAGCTGTTGTTTTTAATTGACTTTTTTTTAGTAAAAGTAATAGATTATCCTAGTTGAACACCTCACCCCGCCGCCCATATACACATTTATACATGTGTCTTCCGCAAATGCAACCTCAGAGGATGTGGGTGTCCGCTTCTACTTTAAGTAGTGACGCTTTGTCATTCGACCTTTTCAGTTCTTGAAAATCTAACTATATTCAAACCTTTTTCATGATAACCAAAAGATTATTATTCTCAAAAATATTTCCTGTGAAAGTTTTACTTCACTTACAGCTTACTTTTGAAGTAAACACCAAGAGGTGAAGATTATTTTTGAAGAAAAAAAATTCACCTAGCTAAAGACAAAATTCTCTTAGCAAAAGTGAGACCATGAAAAGAAAAACAACATAACATGCTGCATCTGCCTGAAAAGAGCTGTTCTATTCTCGGACGGCTGGGCAGGCCGGGCGGACGGCTTGGTGACATATTTATGAAGGACGGAGACGGAAAGCCGAGATCTCGGGGGGCGCTGCGGCGCGGAGGAGACTGAGGCGTAGCTGGAAGAGAGCCTCGTCTGAAGCATGCAAGGGGCCCATGAACACCACGTCCGCCCCTCTTATCTCTCAGCTCAGACAGGAAGCACAGCACCACCGCAGTCCATTTTGTTTATCTCATTAGTCTAACATTAATAATTTATCATTGCGTATCGTTGGGTAGATGTTATTAAAATTATTATTCATTTATTTTGGATAGGCTCCTATGAAGCAACTTACGAGGATATCACAGTAAGAGAGATTAAATACATACTACAGAAGCTAGAAAAACATACAGAGGCAGCAGATGAACATCAAGCTGAGGACCTGTGTTAATTTATATGGATACAACACTAATGATTTTAGCCTGCATATGTTGTCTAGCATGTATCCTTTAAGAACAGCACATACACATCATACTGACATGCACAACCTAATGATGATAGTGTCATGAACACATGCATGGTTTGTGTGCACAGAGACACACATCCATCACAGCCTTTTCTCTGACTGCAAAGGAACAGGTGGGACGCCCTTTTAGGACATCCATAAAGCATTTATTGATTGTTTGAAAGGTCGTGTCAAGCCAGATGTGCATAAAAACAGCACTCTGGCATCAGAGGCTGTCGATCTTTTAATGTAAGGGAAAATGCAGCACAGCTATTTTCACCTCGAAGCAGAAGAGCTTGGAGGACAGCTTGGCTGAATTACCCAAAAAGAAGCTGATGTAATTGACTCATCATAAATATATTTTTTTTTAATCACTTTTTTCATCTAAAGAGGAAGCTTTAACATGCATTTCACAATTTGTGACATATGTCTGTAACTTCCAGATGTGTTTCTGGTTATTGGTTCTAGCAAAAAACATAACTAACATAATGCTCTTTCAGATATTAAAAGTCTCCATGGACTGAGATTTTTCATCCTTTGTGAGGCCTGAAATCTGCAACATTTCCTAAGATCTAATTGTATGTATTCAACAGATCAGTGCTAAAATAGCTGTAGGATTATTAATTTAATAAACCATGTATTATGTCTTTGTAGAAAAGTAAGTTACTCTATGTGGAAACAGTCAATAGTTCTTTTGTATCAGACTGGGCTTGTACTCCATGGCTCTTCTGTGGTTCTCATGTGACTTCTGGATTATTACCATTTTTTACTTACACAGGGTCTTAAGACTAAACTTGTATAAACCATCCAGAGGGCAGTTCAAGGAAGCTGTTACCAAAATGAAACTGGGGCTCATTTGTGACAACAGTCATGTTATGAATAAGTCCCTACTCCCCCACATGCATATATTTCCTAGCTAAATTCTTTAAAGCCACTTTAAATAGCCAACTAATGAATGGAGAAAGTCTAATTTGTGTGTGTGTGTGTGTGTGTGTGTGTGCATGTGTGCATATAATGGATCAGGACAAACAGGGCTTTCCAAAAGACACAGTCATACACCTGAACCCCATAAATACTTGGAATCTATGATGAATGAAGGAGTCATTGTAATCAAGTGGAAGGACTATTCTCTGTAGACAGGGCCAGCTACGTATATCCCTGTGCCTCTGGAGATTCTTGCAGGCAGAACCGTGGGGAAATCTGACACTCCAGCTTTTTCCAGTTCCTGAGGAGCTTAGTTTAGTTCAGTTCAAGTCCTCTTTACATGGTGAATGGCTAAAATAAATAGAAAGGGATTTTAAAAAATCCAGCCCGCACACAAAATAAGAAACGGAGGCACATAGTCAGTGCCTCCAAAGCAGACTTTGTGACATGGCGGGGTTTTCCAAAAGCATCTTGCTTCATTGAATCCATGCAGCCCAAATGGAACCAAGTGCTTGCACTAAGTGTTGTCTAAAGTATAAAACACATCCCAAAAGCTAATATCCAAACCCAAGCACAAACTGATCTCCAGTTAGCAGTGTCTTACACGTAAACCAACCAAAGCTTTAGCTGGCCATCACCGGCATTCTTCCCATTTGAAATGCAAGTGTTTCACTCAGCTGCTTCTCTTTTTCTCCCCTCTGACACTCAGATCTCCTCACGCTTCTCAGCTTCCCTACCTGACATCTCCCTGTGGATATCTACTCATCACCTGAGAGTCAGCTTGTATAAGACTGATCTGCACATCTTAGCAAAATCTTCATCCGGACCTGACCATCACCCTGGAAAACACCATGTTGTCAGCCTCTCAGACTGCCAAGAGCCACTGGGTGACAGTCAGGAGCAGACTGAACCCTCATGGACTACACAGCGGAGGTCAGTATGGCCTACAGATTCTTCCTATGTAACATCAAAAGAATCCACCTCTTCTGCACCACCTACTCAACCCAGCCCCTGGTCCAGGCCCTAGTCCTCTCCAGCCTGGACAACTGCAATTCTCTCCTCGCTGGCCTCCTTGCTGCTGCCAGACTGGTTCACAATGTCCCCAAATTCTCCCATGTCTCACTCCTCCTCATCTCCCTCCCCTGGCTACCAGTTCGGCTTGGATCTGTTTCACAATGCAGGTGTCAGCCAATTGGCAGCAAGGAGAACAGCTCTCCCTTATCTTCGGTCCATCATCAGACCCTGCACACCAGCCATGCTGCTACATTCCGTAGCATCACGATGTGCCTGTCATTGCATGTCCAGGTCATGTTCTCTGTCTGTAAAGATACCTTTTATACAGCTTTAATTTTAATTTCGCTATATTTTTAAAGGTGGTAAAGTTTTGTTTTGTTTTTTTTTTATACCTTGATCCAAAGCACAACAGTAATATCCCACCCAGGACGACTTAAACCCAAACACCTCTGGATCCATAGGGGTTCAGTTCTCTTCACATTTACAGTCAATCTTTTTAATCTCCTCTGTAATGGCAGGGATGATCTCACCATCCGCGAGCTGTGACAGGATGGTGCTGTGAACTGTGTGGAGCTACACAGAAATGCATGCGTGTCATTTATAACCGGAAAGCCAGCAACATAGCAGTTCAGTCTTGAAATCATTTCCTTGCATTCATACTCGTCATACTCGCAAGTTTCCATGCTTGTGGACATCAGTGCAGTGCTGCATAGAGCAATGGGGGAAAATTGCAGCGTGACTTCGTCTCGTGACAAGTAAACCCTAGCCGGCTGTGTTCTAGAACAGAAGCGAAGAAAATTGAGGAGGCAGGGACACGGACCCTCCGGCTTCAGGCAAAAGTGTGAGTGTTTTCTTTTGTGGAGTTACACACCTCTTTAACAGCAGCGGAAATTAACGATGACTAAGACGTGTATCTGGTGATTGTATGTGATTTCCGTCTTAAACCGTGCGTGAACCACTCCCACAGCGCACACGGTCTTCTTTCCCGGTGTAATAGAATCAAACAAATCACAGGAACAGAAACGTTCGGGTACTCCTGCCAGGGCTACTACACAACAGTACAGACACATACAAACTGAGACTTTTCCCTGAATTTTACGGTATGGCATTCAAGTGTACATTCATGTGTGGTCTCCATTCAAAATGCAACGAGCCTGCTGCAGCATATAGGACATTGGTTTTTTGAACTTTTTGAAATCAACCCAACACTTTTGGTAACCTCTCCAGACGTGCACGTCGGAAAAGCTTTAGGAAAAATGGTACGTTCCGAAAATGCTGTAACACCAAAGACTCAACACACACAGTAAAAATACGATCTTTGCGTAGGCTACAATGGTTGTACTATAAGCTTTATTTCAAATGTGCTTGCATCAGTTTAGAAATAAGTGTAGGCTACCAGCCAGCTGGTATACTTCAAAAGTGCAACACGACCACACAATGAAAGGGTTTTAATAAAACCCTTTGTTGGATAAAACCTTGCTACAAAACGCTGTAGACGCAATAGGTCCGCATATAATGTAACAGCTGACAGATAGAGCCACGTGAAACAGAACAACTAGTCTAGCTACTGAAAAAGAGTATTCATTTCAATGAAACTGCCAGAGATCATCGTAAATTCTGAACCATGTGACTGACGCTGTCCATGCATTCGGAGGGTGGGAATATTGATGTAGCTGGATGTTACGGCATAACAGAATGAGACAGGCTGGCTTTCAAGTGTCTTACGCGCACTCAAAGCGAACAAAGTGTACCTTCGGATTAAAAAGCATGCTCGGGAACGGAGGAAAAATGCAGCCGCATTGCTTGTATTGTTTTTCAAAGTAACTGGGCTGAACGCTTCAGAGAACCTCCGAAAACAGGGGAAGATAAAGGTAACATCGACACAAATGCCAGACCACAAGCGAGCTGTTAGCGTTGTTGAAAATACTGAACATCAAGTAAGATATATTTAAAAAGCAAGAGAAATGGTATTCCTTAGCACAGCAAGGCAGAATGACGGGCACGTTCTCAAATACTTGCATGGAAAAAACATCCTTTCAAAGAGGGCACAATCTGAAGCTTCAGATGTAGCTAAAATAGCTAGTCAAGATAGCAAGCGAATATCCTGCTAGCTTTCATTTTGCCGGCACTTCTCTCCCGTTGTGGGTGTGATGCTAACGTTACAGGCCCCAAGAGTTACAAGTCCTCGGAAATTTCCTGCCCACTGGATCCGAAATGCTATCTTTTCAAAAGAGTGGCATTTTGGGCAGTTAGCTGGCTAGCCAGCTAGCTGGAGTTGGTAACGGTCGGGGGCTAAAAATGCTCGTGTTCCTTCTTTATCATCCGGATTTGGGAAAGACGCAAAATTGTAATGTGTACTCCTCATTGTTTGCGAAACAGCTGTCTAGCTATTTATCTGGCTAATGTTAGGTATCCTCGCTATCTCCGTTATTTTCTCCGGCTGGCTAAGCGAGTTCAGGAACGAGGGGCTGCGCTGTTGGAATACTATGTTCAGTAGCTTAGCCAGCCAGTCTTGTTCAGAATATGACGCTAGCTCAAGACGAGATAACGGCTAGATTATTGGTAACGGGCCACCTAGGTTTTATCAGCCTTAGCTCAGGCTTTGTATTATCTAACGGTCGCCGGCTCGCGAAACAATTATTTAAAGTTACCGAGATCCGTTATTTTTAATATCTGGGTGCAGTGAACCAAACCGTAGCCGCCGTAGCTGTTTTGGCTAGATGGCTAGCTAGCTAGACTGCTAACAAACTGCTGCTGGTGGGGCACTCTTAGCTACAGGTAATTCCTAGAGAGGTTTCTTATTATTCGAAATATATTTGTGAATGAATTTATAACAGTGTATCTTTTTCGCTCGCTATAACATTACACCAAAGGTGTGGGGCATTACTAACGTTGCTCTCCCAACCAAGTATTTTTTTTCTGACAGTGTGTTAGCCAGTCGAAATAGATCTCTTGCTGTCTGGCTACCAGCTCCAGCTACGTTAGCTTAGATGTTGCGCATTTGTTTAAAACATCATTACTTGGCCATTTAACTGGGTAACTTAATTAATTAATTAATTAATTATTATTAAATGATAAAAACTCTTTAGCTATACTTTGATAGCTGGGTAGGCGTGTTTTTGCTGGGTAGAGGTAGCGAACTAAATTCACACTTAAAATGCTGTAGTTAGCAACAGTGGTATTTTAAGACCCAAATTTGGCGATTATTATATTGTATTACATTATATCGGTAACCGAATGTTAGAATTGCGGTTATATTCAAGTTATTTCTTTTACCAACGGCCTCTAAACTATCCATGTCTTTTGATGTAACCAAGTTTAAAAACAGCCCAGTCGAAAAAAAGAATACTTAAAACTAGGTGTTTAGATCACTAGCTGACTAGCCTAGTTGGTTACGATATACATAATCGTCTTATTAGGCGAAGGTTAGGTAGAAAAGTTTCTTACAACATAGTTTTACACAAACGTATCAACTATCATTGTTCCCAATTCAGTCTGTAAGCAGGTTTGTCATATAAGCTCACTCACTGCCATTTGTTAAAAATAGTTGTTAAGCATTGGATAGGGCTGGAATAACTACAGTAACTGGCAATGTCTTCGTTTGCTGTTTGCCTGTATTTACACGAATGTCTTCATGAAGAATTCTTGTAACGATAAGAATCTTGTGTCATGACTAGAATTTTGCAAAGCTGTGCAGTTCTATTGCAATGGCAAAGTGTTAACTCTGTGTTGGTAGTATGAAATTTGCATGGTGGATTTTTAAAATTCATTTACAGAGAACCAGCATTCCTTTTCTCTCATAAATGTCAGCTTGACTTTTTTTTTTTTTTTAAGTTTATCATCAAATTCTTGAAACTTGGCCCCTATGAGAACACCTGGACAACTTTATCTGTACTTTTACGATCCATGGCTGTCTGAGACAGATTTAGTTCTGGGCAAAGTAGAGTAGGTGTAATGGTGTTCTCACATAAGTTGTTTACAGAAAAAGGTCTTATTTCTGACATACAGAGCGGACCTGGGTAATGTCTGAAACAATTCTAAAATGTTGCAAAGTTGTTGCGGTATTTGGTTTTCAACCTTTAACCGAATAAGGCCAATAACCTCTAAGAATTACTGTTGCACAACATGGATTGAGGTTTTGCATCAGAGCAGATTTCCTGTACTTGCAAAGTCTTTCAGTTGCGTTGTCCTGCAGGATACCTTAGAGCACGGTTTCAGAGGAGGAAATAAAGTCTGACAGTGGAGACAAATATATATCCACAGCTGGTAGATATCTGTATGTGCTGATGAGAAACCATCACCTTAAGATATGTGTATAGCTCCTCATACCGAAAAGCATATCCTTTTCATTGTACATTTCGTTGAAAAGCACTGTATAGTAGATTGATGGATGACCTGCAACATGGACATTTTCTTTTCCCACGTCTCGTCTAGGTGGTGTAGTGTGGGTGGTACCATGTGAATGATGAGTATGATGAAGCCTACACGCAAGCTGCTGTTTGTCTTGTGTCCCATGCTGGTCCTGGGATTCATTTACTACTCCTCGGGGAAGCTGCACCTGCACGTTTGGGGCCAGAAGCCAGGTGAGTAGCCCCCGGCGCCCATCCATCACCCTGCCCGCCTGATCGCCCTAGTCCCGGCTGTGATGAACAGCGCCGTTTGAGAGGAGCGTAACGGTGTGCCGAAGAGGTCTGTCTCAGGGGCCTGACGGTTACTCCGGCTTCCTCCTGCCCTGGCAAAAGCAGGACCTTGGAGGCAGAGAGGAGCATTTGAGCCTGCCCCCATGCCCAGAAATAGCTTGCTGTTACAGTCCTGTTATTGCATATAATGCAGTGTGTGCTCTGTAGGGGGAAACGTCACTTTGTAAAGAACACCAGTGTCCCGAGGTAGTTTTTTTTTTTTTTTTTTCCTTCTTCCCCAAGCACTGGCTAATGATTTATTCTCTCATGAGTGCACTAGCTTGTAAATCAAGTCAAACTGGGAATAGGTATTTAAATGTAAGAAAATCCATTGTCAGCCAGGTTTGAAGTGGTAGAATTGGGGCATAAGAAAGCAATTCATAGTGCCACAATATCACATGAAGGATTCTACCTTAAGATGTCAGTCTCCAAATGTTTAATAGATAGGATTACAATGTAGCTGACATTATGAGTGGAGCTGTCTCTTGTAGCCAGTCAGAACTGCTATGTGCAGGGTTTTGGTGATGCCTGAATAACTCCAGTGACCAGATGCTGCCTCCTGTAGGAGGTATGAAATAGGCCTGATGTTGTGCCTGAATCACAATTGATACTGATTTTGATGTGTTGAATTCTGGATTTACTCTTGTTTTGGCTTTAGATGTTGAGTTAATCTTTGTAATTCAGTTCTAATTTTTTCATCTGCAGCAAGGTACATCTTAAAGTTAAACCCTTAAAACGTAAAGCAGTCATTTGAGCATTATCAGAAGCTAATTGGCAACAATCAGTCAGCAAAATAGAGACCAGTTTAGATTGCGGAAATTTCTTTGCAGCAATTTTCCATTGTGAATCTCGAATTTCTGACACCTTTTCAAATTCATTTTTGTTAAATGCTTACTCTACAGCAGGCTGTTTCTGACCAAATGCAGTTCCCAAATAGGACAATATTATGCCTGCCTCCATAGTAGACTGAGCTCCATGAAAGGCATGATTAGAGTTATGGGGCGACATGTCCAGTGTACCACTGCTTTATCTCACAGCCCCATGGATTGACGCAAATTTCAAACAGCAGCTACAGTTCATGCCGAGGGGTTCAGCAGCTCAGAGACAGCCACTGCCGCTTCAGTTATGTTTCACATCTTTGAAAAGTGTTGAGATTAGCTTGATGTGAACACTAAGCCATTCACTCACTATATTTCTAACATAATGGTATGGCATGATGCTGTTAAAGTGTAGTTATGGGTTCAAGTATATTGTGTAAAACCTAAGTTCTTTGTGATTAATCAGTAATGAATCATTGGTCCACCTGGTGGCCCCTTGAAATGCATCAGGAAAAAGATCAGAGTGCCTGCATTCGATTAGAGTTCTCCAAAAAATGGCATTTCATTAAACCTGTATGCAGATGGTGTCCTTTAATAACACTTTGGTTGATACGTACATAGTATTCAGTAGCTAAGGGTCATGGTGTCATTATGCAGCACAAACCTTAGTCTTTGTCAAGGGTTTATATATTTCTTGCAATAGCCAGTTTTTTTTAGACTGTTTATAAAGTGTTCCTCTTGTCCAATACGTTATTTTCATTCAAGTGAAACAGTTTTATTTGAAATTCTGAAATGTGAGATCAGTGTGCCTACATAGATCAATAGCTGGGCTGCTAAGTGCTGGTATTGACTGTGAGTGCGGACAGTGTTTTGCACTGATGTGACCACCCCAGGCACCAGCTGGGATTCAAAACTACAGGACATCTTGTTCTCTTAAGAAAGAGAGACAGAGCCACAGGTCTCTTAATTGGGAAGCTTCAAAAAGTTCTTTGCTTTAAATTGTATTTTAGCACTGTGGTAGATCCTTGACCACTAGAGGGTGAAGCAGCACCATTGAAAGGGAGAGCGAGAGGGAGACGTACACTCGTTGGCTGTTGTCCAGGGAATTCTTAGATCGTATTGCACAGTCATTAACTCATGCCACAGTGCCAGTTTCTGTATGCAGCATCCTCTAATTGCAGTGGATCTGCAAGCATCATTATTCAGGTGACTCTGCTGGAATGGCATGTGGAAAATGCCCTTGTCTGTGCTCAGCAACAGAGCCACTTCTGTTAAATTCTTATGCCTCTGGAGAGAATCAGAAAAAAAGCATGCATTACTAAGCCATACGGCTGGCCGTGCAATGTAAATAAACAGAAAACACGCAGGGTGTGATTTTAGACTAGGCGTCTCCCGGTGCAGGTCAGTGCTGTTGCACAGCTATGAGTGTGCTCACCGTCTCCTTGCGGCCTGGCTGGTTTCCATGCTGGGGAGGGTTTGGGATGGCTGTGCGGCCATCACTTGTGAGCTGCCAGGTAACACTGGCTGGGTTTGTGAACTGCGTTGTGTGTGCTGTGCATTCCTGAACCAGGGAGCTGCTTCATGAACACTGTTCTGTTTTATACTTGCGTTTTCTGGCAGCTGTTGTGTAATATTAACATGGACAGGGGGAGGAGTCTGTGAGGACCTGGGGGAAACGGAGCATGGAATACACTGCGGAATGAGTAGAAGAAAATGTGGTCTTCCGTGGCCAAACTTAGCTGCTGCTGGGATGCCCATTTTCAGCAGTTCTATTACTTCAGTATTTTTTATGGTAAAAACACTTACCTGGAGTGAAAGAGGTTAGGGGCAGCTGGGGGTAAATGTCCCCCCGTTTTTCAGCCTGTATTTACAAACAGGGTAACTGCTGATACCCAATGCAGCATTTACTGAATGTCACTGCATGATCACATGCTCACTCATGCCACAGTCAGTTGATGATGAGTCTGTCAGCCTGAAACCCGTGGATCTGGCTGTCTTGCAGGTTTCATTTTATAAATTTGGTTGTTTTTAACACGTACAATTTATACATAATTGACTTTTTTGTGCTGTTGGATGTTTTACCTTTAATAGCTATTTGGGAAACCATGGATTACTAGGTCAGTATGAAAGAATACTGGAAACCTTGTGGTAACAGCAGCAGTTTGGTGACTGAAGCCGGATGTTGAAAGTCATGTCAGATACTTCGCTCTGTAGATCTGCAGTGCAGACGTGACTTATAAGTATAAGAAGCGTTTAGCCTGACTGCGGGATCAGTGAAATGACATCACTTTCAGTCACTGTACAGTGCACACCAGTCAGTGTATGTCAAGCAGTCAAGTAGTGTTTGAGCACTTTTGAGCACCTGAGTTCTAGGGTCATGCCCAACCCATGTCTGTGCCGATGTTAATTCCCATCATTTAAGAGCATTGCACTGACTCGAGGTAAATTACTCCAGGTAGGTCATTACGCTGGGGGGGAACTTTCCATTTGAGAGATGATTCGCCTCATGATCACCACCCCTCCCCCACCACCACCAAGACATTTACATATTTCCAATGAGGCAAAACCCCTGCCTTCAAGCGTTGTGCAGCCAAGAGTGTTTCCACACTTAGGTCATGTATTTTGGGCAAACATCCCAGCATATTGCTTGGTTGGTTTCTTTGTGCCATACCGTGGTATATCTTCGCCTTCTGTGTGGACCATAGCGCAGAGGTATACAGGCCTTGACCAGGGCTGTGATGACTGCAGCCAGGTCCAGGCTGAATCTGTTTATTGAAGAGGGGAGGAATCATACTGGCAAATCCCCTTCATTAGTCCACTGTCATACCTCTCTAAGCTGACTGCAGTAGCTCAACCAGGAGGATTAAACACGATTAATCTGGCTCCCGCCCTCCTGGACTGCTCTCTAGAGTTCTACCCTGCTTAGTATGTTGAGCACTGGATTAGAGATTTTAACATGTATCTCTGTTTACAGGGATCTCTAAATACATTTTGTGTGCTAGGATATTTAAATTGAGAAATAGCATACATGTTTTAACGTGTTTTTTTTCCCCTGTAACAAGATGTTAGGTCAAATATATTAACCTGTTCGATACATTTTGTGTCCAAATGTGCTAAAATATCTGCATCTGTGTTTTTGGTAGAAAGAGAGGCTTGAGTGTCACAAGTCTGCTGTAAGACATGGGACTTTTGTTGAGGTTGAACAGGTCAGGGGTGTCATATCATTTTATTTGTCAGCAATATGAAAGATACCTAGATGGAGAGGAGTCGCATGGTAAGCATAGTCCCTTCTTATTGCCGGGGCACTTTCGGCCCAGAGAGGGAGCTCTTTAGTCAGGATTAGGCCCTTTTCAAGGTTTGCTGTCCTGAGCAGAATTCAGTGTTGAAGAGCGTCACAGCTCCCGCATTTCTCACTTGATCCTTATTTTCTTCAGAGATTTAGTTTCAGATTTTAAAAAATTAAAAATAAATAAGACCCTCTGTTTATTTTCTTTTTAATTTTTAAATCTCTAGCACTTGGTGCTGCAGGCCTCCTGAACTCTGCTGCATCCATTTCCCTGCATCTATTGTCTTTGCATTGATGGATGTCAGAGGTCACGTCCGTGTGTTTTAAAGAGGTTTATTCGACTGGGTTTGTTGCCATGGGGAATGATGGTGTGACCCGGCCCGTGTTTTCATCGTCTTCAGTGCAAATGCTTAGAGGCCTTGGCCTCGCAGGGCAAAGTGTCAGGAATCCCCCATGCCATGCTTGGTTGAGCTAACTGCAGATGCATGACAGAGTGTTTGTGTTGAAATGGGTTCCTCTGTAGCATCTTCCCTTTCCTTTCCGAGAAGTCTTGTGGCAGACAAGGCAACCTCAGTCTTTCAGGACTGCAGCCTTCAGACTCTTACCCTTTAAAGGAGTGTGGATCTAAAGCCGAACATGCTGAATTTTTCGGGCTGCTGTCGCTGTAAAGCAGTACAGGTTGGTTGTCTTTTGGTTTATGAAAACGAGACGCGGATGTGCAGATATGTGTGTGTGTTTTCTCTTTCTCTTTCTCTTTCTGTCCTCCGCTCGATGTCTCTCACTTGCTCGCTTTTTGACCGCCCCACTCTGTCAGCCACCCACCCTCCCCCAACCAACCAGAGCTGTGAAAATACACAAAAGTAAAAGGGGGGGGGGGGTGTAGGTGTGAAACCACTGTTTGAGAGGTGAATGACCGTGTGCTGTGTTATTCACTAGGTTGGATTAGACTCAGTTGCTGATGGGATCTCAAGCTTCCCTTACCGTCATACTGTGTGCCTCTCTCTGTCCACATGGGGGTATTTTTGTAAGAGGATCCAGGCTATTTCAGCAGGCTGTGCATCAAACCTGTGATGCTTGAGGGCAGAATCTGGACCAGGGGAGTGAACAGTGATGTCTGTAAATGTTCCTTTCCACTTTTTAAACTGTCATGTAATTGTCCAGTTTTAGTTGAGCAGCCTCGCCTGCTGAGTGCATACTGCTGCAGCAACATCGCTGAAAACGGTTACAATACCAGAACAAGAACATTAAAGCAAAGAAACAAGGTTGTGGCAAAGTTTCAAAGTGGCTCTTACTGTTGCTGTGCTATGGGGGTGATCTGAGGACGCACTGCGGTTCAGTCATCTCTAAGGCAGAGCCTTCCCTTGTGGAGGTTTTTGCTGATGTGGGCAGTTGTAAACCTCATGGACAACAAGACCCCTGCAGCCATCACTCTCCTGCATCTCAGAGCCTGTTTGAAAATCACGGGTTGCAGTGACCTCCCCTGGCTGCGTGATCTTGGCCACTCCTGGTGCATCCTTGGGGATTTTTGGAGATGGTCTGAGAAGTTTTCAGTTGTTGACCGCTGATCCCATTTTGATATCCTCTAAGGTCCAAACAATTCAGGAGCCTGACACGCTTGTGCTTACTTTGAAACCGTGCCAGCATGAACTTGCAAAGCATCCCATTGTTCAGGTCTGCAAAGCTGCCTCAAGTGACAGCTGTGTAATCATCAGTCATTGTCTGCATCGTTTTCACTTGTATACAGGACTTGACTAATAGCCTGTGGCTATGTAATCCTTATGTGAAGTAATACGGCAGAAGGAGAGAAGTATGAGGGAAATATTAGAGTTGATATGAAACGTAATACACCAGCCATATTAACGGCCAACAGTGAATAATTTCTGCACTGTAGCTTTGATTGAAGTGAAATATTGTACAAATCTGTCATTTACATGGATCAAAATTTTATTGAGGAAAACATATGCGTGTTTCATTATGGAACAGGGGGTTGGTATTTTGGTGCCTTGGTATCGTTTATTGTGGTATCCACATTTAAAAAACCTACTGACAAACTGCTAGTGGTGTGAGCAGCTACAAATGGTTTTCACAGAAATCAGGCTGGCTATAACGGCTCAAATTGTGGTGGCACTCATCCATCCATAGCATGTTCATACAGTAGGTTTGAAGTCACCATGCAGATGAAGCAGAACCATAGAACATAAAAGGCAAAATGATATTTTTTTTTACTCACTTTTGACAATTTTTCTAAAAAAAAAAAAAAAAACATATGTTTTGTAACCCAGTCTAAAATCTGTGTGTTTGTGATTGAGGTAATGTATGATCTGTGTAGTCATTGGGAAACCACCTGTATCTGTGTTCCAAAAGTTTGTTTTAAAACTAGGCTGCTTTTAGTTTTTATGCGGAACACTCAGTGTGGAACACTCCCATAGAATATGAGAGACTCTCCCTCAGTTTCAGCTTTTAAATCACGACTTAAAACATACTTTTTTAAAAAGGCCTTTTATTGAGTTTTGTCCTATCTGTTTTATTCCTGGTTTGTATTATTTTATTGTTTTTATTATCTTCTTTTTATTGTTTTATTGTATTCCTGGGACAGGAGGGAGTGGGGAGGAATTTTATATGGTGTATTCCTGTCTTATGTTGTATGATCATTTTTTTTTTCCCATCCTGTAAAGCACTTTGTGTTACAGACATGTATGAAAAGTGCTATATAAATAAATAAATAAAATATCTATACATGAGAATAGAAGTTGTATAGTCGAGTGGCTGGATATGTTGCACATCTACCCAGACTGTGCTGCAGCCAGGTACACAGCAGTCAGCTCTTTGCTTTGGGCTTTGGGCCAAAACTGCATCTAGTGATAGGGAGTGAGAATATACGGCCTGGAGCTGCCTTGAATGGTTAAGGGATTGGCTACTGTGCAACATGAATATTGCTGTTTGTCTTCGCAATTGCTGTGGAGTTATTTAAATTTTGCTAGTTAGTCCAACATTTTTAGCCAATTCTTCAGTAATGACAGTGGTTAGTGTGTATAGCCCAGTAGAATAGAAGTTAAAATGGAGGTAATATAGGTTACTGAACACTCTAGTGAATGACAGATCTTTCCTGATAAGATGAGTAGTCATTTTCCTTGTTCAGGTGTAATATTTCGTTTTTTTCTAGCCCACAGTGTCTAAATACTGTCAATATTCTTATTGATGTTTTTACTTTAAGTTAGAACATACTAGTTGTTCAAAGTCAAAAGTGTAAGTGTAACTACATTGCACTCTTTAGAAGTCTAACTGATAGGCACATAACTTATACCAGGTATTCACTGGCAAAAGTGGCCTGCACTACTGGCCAAAGCTGTGTGCTGCTGGGTAGGATCCTAGTTCTGGCAAGACTGTCCGGCACTGTATACTAGGGCATGTGATTGGCCAAAGAGCCTTGTGTTATGCTGAGTTTCCATCTCAGGGAGTAGGTAAAAATGGTACAAACTCAGTTAAATAAAAAAATTAATTTAATTAATTTAAATTAAAAATAATAATAAAATTAAAATTTAAAATTTAAACTTAGTTTTAAATTTTAATGAAATATTTTAATTTCTTTTTCCATTTCACCTGATGCCTGTGTGAAAAATGAACAGTGTGGACTGTGATGAAATATTTAAAGAAGTTGCACTGATATTTCACAGGTGTCCTCAAGTTTATTTTGACAGGGAAATATTTATTTTTTTAATGTGTTCGGCCTGTTTTGTTTCAGTCCAGTTATGTAAGGCCTCTTTTTTTGTATGAAAAGACAAATGTTAACAGGCCAATCTGTGGGGGGAAACGGGGAAGGAAATGTGGTTCTTTTATAAATATTTAAAACTAATAAATAACCTGGGAGGGAGGTGAGGGTTATGGTGGGATTGCGGTATGAAAAGACTCCGGTTTCCACAGGATGTGTCAGCTCCTCTCAGTCCGGTTCAGCAGTCGGTGTGTCTCTGCCCAAAGCCCGGCTGTCTGAGCTCATCTCTTACCCCTTGTGTTGCAGATAAATCTAAGGAACCCACAGACACCCCAAAAGTGAAAGCAACCACAGGTAGAGGTGCGGAAACTCTGCATGTCTCACGTGGTGTTCAGAAATTGGGAGAGGGGCACTCTGGACCGGGAGAAATGTTGTCTTTAATTGACACTGTTCACCGTCCTCGCCAGACCTGCACTCAGTCTTGCATTAGGACCTATGCGATGAGCCCTGGGACCATGTTTCCTCATACAGATTGTGTAGGACACGCTCATTTGTTTCCATTGTAGGGATGACAGAAACTGTAGATCTGAGAGGAGAGAGAGCAGTTGCACAGGGGATCCAGATACATTAGCCACCTGGAAACATGTGACTTTAAGACTGTTTGGCATCTCGTGGGCTTCGAAATGTAGCTGAAGTAGATCCACTGCTGTACTTTAGGTGCAGCACAGCTGAATGCACAAGGATCCAAAGAGGCAAAACAGGGTTTTAGTGCTGTACGGCTGAGCAAAGGTCTGGTTCGGTTTGTTCTGTCCTACCCTCCCCTTCTTAAGGGCTCACTCAGAAAATGAAATTCACCGATCACTGAACCTCTTTGTGACTTTGTAAACAGGTATGTGCCCAGCGCCTGTGGGAAATGGGTGTGTGAGAGCACACGGCCTGTCCCATGGGCTCCTGCCAACCAGCTTAAACCTCGTGCTAAACTCACGCTCTTGTGTTGCAGAGCCTGTGGTGGATACGCTACTCACCGTGGGACGAATAGTAGGCTCAGGTACAGGCCCAACCCCACCCTGATACTCTCAGAGCTGGCAACCATGTTGGGAGGTTATTTTTTTGAGCCGTGAACCACCTGATCCACTCTACCATGCTTACCTCAGCTATACTCTAATGTAGCTAGTGCAGCTATACTCTAGTGTAGGTAATGCAGCTATACTCTAGTGTAGGTAATGCAGCTATACTCTAGTGTAGCTAATGCAGCTATACTCTAGTGTAGGTACTGCAGCTATATTCTAGTGTAGGTACTGCAGCTATACCCTAGTTTAGGTACTGCAGCTATACCCTAGTGTAGGTACTGCAGCTATACCCTAGTGTAGGTACTGCAGCTATACCCTAGTGTAGGTACTGCAGCTATACTCTGGTGTGCTAGCTGCAGTGTGTTCTGCATATGCTCATATGTACCTGCTCCAGCGTTTCCTTGACTCAAGTGCATTAGGGATGAATGCACATTACTGACATGCATATAAGTAGCTTGTGTGCTGTCTAGCTACAAGACTCTTGAGGGGGTGAAGTAGGGGTGTAATTGCTTATTATAAACTTGGGGGCTGGTACTTAAGGTTTGAATTTAATAGTCTTTAAAGATTTACCACTAATCCCTTTTCCAAATGATGGTACTGCAAACATAGATGTTCTTCTTTTGATGTTAGTTCATTAGATCCGTATGCTGACTTCACTGCCATCCTACCTTTCAATAAACAGAATATCAGGTCTATTATGGTACGGCATATTATTAACATGACCTCCCAACATTGCCCTGCAACCTCCAGTCCTGTACAAGCTACTATCTCCCTGGACACTGTGCTCTCTCTTACGAAGGCTTGTCTGCTGCTGCTTCTAGCTAGCTGAGTAACATGCATTCAGTACTGTATCGATCAGCTTTGAGTGATGGTGCACTTAACTGGTCTGGCTATGGTCTCTGCACGGGCCATCTGCAAACATTTTCAGTGTGACAGACGCAGTGTACCATTAGGGAGCATGGGAACGGGCTTCACATCCGTACGTCTTCCCAGTCAAGGCTCCCTTTCAGAACGAGCGCACTGAAAAATGAAGGTGTAGGGACGCGGGGCCCCCCAGCACCAGTTCATTAATTTGTCGGTTGGAAATGAATAATGGGAGCCTCGCCGAAGTCATGCGTTCAGAGCAGAGAGCGCAGGTCTCTGGGACCGGGCCTTTTGATGGCCCTTGTCCTAGAGAACAATCCATCACTCAAATGAACTCAGCAAACCATCGTTTGAGGGAGGCGGACGAGGCGGGCTTTGAGTCACAGCTGTGGTGTGATTGTACTCTTTCAGAGCTAGCCGCAGAAGCGCAGCCCTGTCTTCGTAAGAGCCGGGGAACAGTGAATCCTCCGACTCTCGGCCCAGGTAACTGCAGCTTGAAGTATATGCTGGGCAGGTCCCCGCTGCTTTGCCTGAGCCCCGCTACGCACCGCAGAGCCTGCTGAGGCAGCACTGCCTACCTCCACACCCGCCAGCTCACCCCTCTGTAGCACAGCCCTCCCCACCCTCCTCTCTCTATTCGCTTTCTCTCTCTCCCTCTGTGTATCTTTGTCACTCACTGTCTCTCTGTTTCTCTGTCTCTCTTTCTCCCTCTCTCACTCATTGTGTCCCTCTGTCAGTCTCTTTCTCTTGCTCTCTCTCTCCCCCCCTCTGTCAGTCTGTTTTTCCTCTGGTACTCCCTCTGTCTCTCACTCTTTGTCTCACTCTCCGTCCCCCTTGTTCTCGCATTCTCTGTTTCTGTCATGTTTTTGCATCCTCTCTATCTGTCACTCTGTTTCTCTGTCCATCTGTCCATTTCTCACTCTGTCTCTTTCTCTTTCTGACAGTTTCTGTGTGTTTCCTTTGCTCTCTCCCTTTCTCTCCCCCCCAGTAGATGGATAGCGTTTGACTCCGCTAACCTGCAGCCCCGCTCTCACCTCTTTCTTCCAGCACCGCTATGAAGAATTAACCCAGCAGGAGATTTCTCGCCACTTTCTTCCCCCTTTTTTTTTTTCTTTCTCGCTTCTCTGTCTTCAGTGGTCTTCATGGGATATGAGGGCTTTGGTACCACAATGTCTAGAAATGATTTAAAAACTGCAAAAACTTGTTTTCTGCTGCACTGCATCCTGAAACTGCAGTTTCTGATTCGCTTTTTGAAAACATTAATTTGTTGTCTATGAATTCTCTTGTACAATGTTTGCTTAATTATGCTGTATTATCTCTTTCCTGCTGAATAAATGGCAGTTTGTGCATATTGGATACAGCGTGTCAGCAGTGCCAGCTGATAAAAAATTATTCTGATGCTGTTCATACTGCATTCTGAAATCTTAAAACATACAGGCCTGTCTCTGCTATTTTCCCCCACAAATTAACGCACATATCTGATTTGCATGTCACAGTTCATTCAAATTAAAGAAATAGTATCTGAAGTAAGTTCTTCAGCAAAATACCTTTTATAATGTATCATGCTTTGTTTAACCAGAGCAAATGTTTTTGACTGTTACAAAATACTGCCATGTGAATCAAAGATTGCAGGCAAGAAGAGTATGTTGGGAGGGCCACTTCCATCCAGAAATCATCTGTCATGAGTGACGGAAGGAAAATTGTCCGTACTAAAAATGGTATGACAGACTCCCAGAGTGACCTTTCCTACAGATGGCAGGCAGATGTATTACACAAAATAAGAATTCCACTTATGTCTTTTACTGCCTGCCTTCATTGCTGTTTTCTGTGAAACACAGTCCCAGTTTCTCACACATCAAACATATTGAAAAGAACCATCAATAAAGTTTTCAGGATTACACAAACCAATACTGCATAGCCAAGCAATCAACGAGTGTTCCAAATGTTAATAGGAGGTCAGCTTGAATGAAATTGCCCGTACTGGAGTGTTCCAGACTGTTTAAATATTGAACAATATATCTGTTTGAATATTATGCAATAGTGTTTCACACATTTGAATGTTTGTTGCTGGTATACACTGGTCTGCTATATTCCAAAGGCTATGCTGCACCCCAGTGATCTGATACAAATCTCAGACTTACTGTATCTCTACCAGAGTCATGAGGCAGTCAAACTGACAGGGGCATTTTAGGTTTTGGTTGGATAATGATTAAATGCGCTGATCAAAAAACACGAGTTATCAGAAATGAACGTCAGTTATCAATGGCAGATAATGATTTTGATTTTGCTGTGGACATGGAGAGTTGTGTGTGTGAGAGAGTGAGGTGGGGATGTGAAGGAGACCACGGGTTAAAACAGCGGGTGGTTTGGGACGCCCTCTCTGGATCCTACAGTTTCTTCGAATAATTTTCACATACTCTAAATGCATGTAGCCTAGTACTTGTTTTTAAAAATATGTGTCAGTATGGTAAGAGAGATGAATAAATGAAGATATGAAATCAAAGTAACTTTCTCCACAATTTTCTCCTGAACTAAAATGGCCATTATCCTCTCTTTGTAGTTTTTTTTTTTTTTTTTTTTTTTTTTAAACACTTTGGTCTGTGGTTTTTCCTCTTTGTTTAATGTGGTCAGGACAGGAAAGGCCCCAGTGACTGGGAGGAATCCATTTTGTGTAGGGGACCCAGAAGCACCGTGTGGTGATTTAGATTTTCAAATGAGAGAAATGATAGGTTGGCCTTACCTAACCCCTCTCACTCAGCTACAGATCCTGCCGTCTTAAGCCATTATTTAAAAACAGCAACTTCAACAACAGTGTGTATGAACTGTTCACCAGCAGGCTGGTGACTGTTCCTAATCCCTGCCTTTCCCAAGGCAGTGAGTGTGTGTTTCATATTTGACATGAAAAGAGAAAGTAAGTACATTCCTTTCTTTTCCCCCCATAGTGTCAGGCAAGTTCATCTTCCTAATCCATGTGATTTTCGCTGGTGATTCATTCTGCTCTTTGTGTGTCTCCTCTTTCTCTGCAGTGTATGATAAACAGGGATTCTTGCTGAAACTGGACGGAAAGCTGTAAGTAGCCCCTTTTTAATATTAGGGTGTCTGATTGTTTTATCCTCTTGGCTTAATTGAAACAGCTGTTATGAACTTAAAGGAGCTGGTACTTCTGTGTTGTTAGAATCTGCTTTTCGCTTTATGCTTTTTGCATTATTCCCTACTCAAGCAGTAATCAACCGGCAGCGGCACCATAGAATACCATGCTGGAATTAGTCACTAAAGAAGCCAGTCATGGCTTTTTCATATGGAGGGCAAAGGGCTCCAAGTTGTCCAGATGAAAAGCTGCTACCATTCATACATTCAGACTGAGTCTTTTCACTTAAGGTGGGGTAAGATGTTGTTGTTCCTCATATTTGAATGAAGACTCCAGTTATCTCCCTCCAGTGACTTCAGTTTCTTTGCTCCAGCCAGTGCCTGTCGTTCTTCTCCCGCCCACAACCCCTGGTCTGAGGCCTCCCTCACCTATTACATTACATTATTGCTATTTTGCAAATGCTGTTATCAGAGCAACTTCCATAGGTTACAGATTTATCCATTTATAAAGCTGGATATTTACTAAGGCAATTGTGGGTTTAGTACCTTGTCCAAGGGTACAACAGCAGTGCCCCGGCAGGGAATCGAACCACAACCTTCCAGTTATGAGCTCTGCTCCTTACCAGTATGTTACATTGTCACTCATAGCAGCATGTTAGTCACTGGGCCAGGTCCTAACCCAGGGCTGCCTCAGTCCAGGGGACAGTCCCACCCGGGCCAGCCCCCTCCCCATTCCTTGTTTATTTGAGTTGGGCTAATGCAGAGCTGGTAATTCATCAGCAGCTTAAAAGCTGCCTCAGAGAGTAATTGTTGAGGCGCGTGCAGCAGGCTCCAGCCCCACTAAGAAATGAGGTGCTGATGTCAAGAGATGGGGAGCCACCGTTTCACCTCAAATAATTTTCACAGCTCCTTGGGAGAGCTGCTTCTGCTGAGCGAAAAATGGGAGAGAGAAAAAAAAGGAGACTTTGTTTTTTCTTTTTTCTACACCTCTTTCTTCACTTGCATTCATTCCAGAATCAGAGTTGTCACCATATGAGGCCAGAAAGCACATACGAGATCCCATCTGAAAAGTACTGATTTCACTTTAGTGACTTGATAAGTTGACGTGTGAAAGTTAATTTAGAGTGAAACTTAAACTTAGGAAATGCCCCCACCATTGCAGAGAAGGAGGCATGAATGGGTGTCACACAGTCAACACTGCAATCAGAAATCAGCCTGCCCCACACTCATTATTACAGCATGTTTTAATGAAGATTCAGCCCTTTAGTTCTTAAGCCCCAGTAGAGACATGGGACATTTACCACTCAACCAACCTTGAAATTTTTCCATTAGTATTATTTTAAAGCAGGGCCACAGTGGTGTGGATGATGCCCACTTCTGTGAATGTTAAAAATGAGAGCATCATATTGAGTGATAAAACCCAGCGGTGTGGGGTTTGTAGGCCGATACAGGGTGGAGCTGCGTGAGGACCTGTTGTGTACAAAATGTTTCCCTGTGACCTTGGTGCTGGGGATCCCCACCTGTCTGCCTAAACACTGTCTCCCCCCCCCCCCCTTCTGTCTGCAGGCCGCCGGAGCTCGTGTACAAGTACGGCAATCTCAGCGAGGGAGCCTGCAAGCCCGGCTACGCGGCCGCCAAGATGACCGCCATCTATCCAAAGTAAGCACGACCCCTCTTCCCCTGGGTCGGCCCTTCCTGCGCACGGCGGCCAGTCGGAAACGGGAGGGGGGCCACCCCTGCAGCGTCAGCCAGCTGCCACCCGCTGGCATCGGCTGTTCACTCAGCTCTGCTTTTTTTAAGGGTGTCCCCTCAAACAGGAGGGGGGGGAGCCGTGCCCACTGATGTCATTGCAGGCTGGTTCAGCTTGTCTTCCAGTAGCTGCAAACCGAGCCGTAACAATAAATTACCAGCGAAGGTTGAGGTTTATTCAAAGGGGCACGGGTCTGCAGTCCGATTGCTGTTGTGGAGATCTGTAAGGATATTCTTACCCTCTCTCTCATACATAAAGACAAATTTGTCCAATAGGTGACAACCTCCTTTTGTATTTTAAATGATTTTCATCCAGGTAAAGTGAATATCAAGTGTCAAAATTCTGCAGTATGTTATGCGTTACATTATATTTCTGTTGTGCCTGTCATTCGTCATATAAAGCAAGCCACACATTGGGAGGTTATGTAGTACCACTCTTCTAGGGTTATTTTTTCCCAGCCCTTATCGGGCTACAGTGACCCCATTCACAGGATTCTTTCACGCCTCAGCCCTCTGCTCCTCCTGTTCAGACCCCTTTCAGGGTTTGGCTTTCTTCTCCGCGCCCCCCTCGGCCCGATCTCGGGGCCTGCTTAGACACTACGTCATGCCTCAGCCACGATGGCCCACGGGCTAATCGCTCCCCATCGCACATTGGACAGAAAGCCTTTTCTCAACCACGCGAATGTGTAGGTTAATTCATGGCTAACTTTTCACCTAAAAACCATCCCACAGTATGAAGCCATTTCCTTGTGAGCTGCGAAACCGCAAAGCTCTTCATTTACTGCGGTCAGATGAAAGGGACAGTGCAGCTGAGCTGCAGGCTCAGGGGAAACATGACCGCAGTCATGCGGCCACGATTAGGAGGGAATGACTCGATCTCTTCCGCCAGCGCGCACCAGAACACTTGATGACCCATGCTTATGATGTCACCGGCCTCTGAATGCTTGTTCTTCTCCCCCTGTAAGCACAGTGTCATAAATCTGCATCTAGCACTATCATCAGGTAGAGGCAAGTTTGTCAGAAACTGCTAATTTAGCACAGCCGAGGTTTACAGCTTCAGCTGTGTGGAATTATGATGGAAGCAAACAACGTGGGCTACTGTAGAGCCCTGTTCTCTATGTTGTTGTAATCTGTCATGCACAACAGATTAATTATTACTCTGGGAACTTAAACCTGTCAGAGGAATCATGAGTGGAGGAACTGAGTTGTGTGTGTGTTTTTTTTAAACAAACTGAGCACAAGACTTGCCGCTCCAAAAATGCGGAGAATTTTAGGTTAATTAGGTCAATTAAGGCATTTTATCGTAGCTTATGGCCATACTACCTTGAACCTGATGAGCAAGGTCACATCTGGTTACTGATTTGATTTGAGACTGCCTTGGAACTACCAGGAGTGATCAAGTTTGTACTGGCCTTGTAGGTAGAGTATTCACTCCAGTCCTGTAATGTGAGGTGAGTCTTGCCAAGATTTTGAAAAATAGTACCCGTTGCCTCTTTGCTTGGCACTAAGAAATAAAAGATTGTGGGTAATGGCCCTGTGATAGCCTAGCATCCTGTCCAGGGTGTGTCCTTGTCCACCAGCTGCTGCACCCCACAGGAATCGGGATAGGCTTTGACCCTATGATCCACCCTGGCGTGGACAGCTCCCCAAATTGGGAACTGTGACAACCTGGCTATTGTTTGCAAGTTATGCCTACCTACCCCCTGTTCTGAAGAGAGACACTGAGTGGTAAGGGTGACTTTAACAAAATGCATATTTCTGCTTTACTTCTACTATTACTGAAGGATATAGCTTAGCTTGGGTAATGAAACAAATGTGTCTGATTTTACAACCTTTAAAATTTGGATGGAAAATACCACACGTGTCTTACGTTAGCTACAATAACACAAGTGTTCTGAATTACAGTAGCTGAAATGCCTACAAATGTGTATGTCTTTATTTCAAACAACATATGATTTCAAACATTTTTAATTTGAAATTTTGGCTACTTAGAATTTAGCTCAGCCATAGCAGCCTTGCTAAAAAAAAAATCCACTTGACCTGTCAACACTTGTCATCTCATGGGTTGGCTTCACAATCCAGCTGACCACTAATAAGTGCAAACCCATAAGGCAGCCAATGGATCGTTCTTTGGGCAGGGATACATGGACATCTCTAATATTGTGTCAAACGGTTAGCAACAATGCAGTGATGCTGAAAATATTAAGACTGCGAAAACATAAGTATTAGCTTCACAAAACACCGTGTTCCGACACATGTTGAAGCTGCTGCTTGAGATTGTTTTAGGAATCGATGCTAATGGTTTCAGCTCTGTCTCCTACTGTTGCACAGGAGCAGAGCTGAATGTAGGAGAGTTTCTATCTAATTAGGCCGACTTCAAAGAGACTCTCAGTCCCTGTGCATGCTGTGTGAGGCATATAAATTAGACCTGTAATTGAATTAGGGGCTTAACTGCTCTCCCATTAACAAAGCCTGTGTTTACAGCCTTTCCTGGAGTTTTTCCTCTAATTACCCCAAGTGTCAGATGATAGTCCTCTGGCAAACGGTAGGTATCCTTTGGGGGACGGAATTAAGTGTTACCACGTTCACTTCAATTACAAACTGTTTACAGCTGAAGTGCTTCTTCCAGTGTTGTTCCTTGATTGATATCTTCATTGAATGAAGAAGGCAGGGATTTTACTGACGTAAAGAACAAAATGTCAGGCGTTGTGTTCAGAGCGCAGCGAGGGCTTAAGATGGAGTGCTGTGTGTTTGGATGCCTTTAAAAGCCTGTCCACTTCTATGCATCTTTGTAAATATAACAAAGATGGATTGATATGTTTAACTGAAGTTAAAAATGAAAAACAAATGAAAGTGCCATCTTTGTGTTTACCGGCCATAAAGATAAAAATGGAGGGTTTGACATTTCGTTAACTTTGTTCATTCCGAGTTGCAAATGGGAAAAGCAAGGGCCTATGGTGAATTGAGATAGATGGGCATGTGTTCCAGTTCTAAAAGCTGTCCTGTTGAAGGGAGCTTTTGAAAATAAAACCATTGCATTTGAAACATTAAAAGTGCATGATAAATTACAAGACCACAACAGAGGCGAAGCGCGTACAATCGTGAACGTGCATGACAAGTGGACTGTAATCTTTTGAAGCCACGCTACCTCTGTTAGGCATTAGAGGCCTAATCCCTCCTTGTCCATAAATCTGGTACAGGACAAAACTGAATTCATTACATTATCCCAGACATCCAGAGTTCATTGCACCTTAGGTAGAAATGAAGCCAGAGCTCAGGTAGAAGAATACATTACCTTGACAGCATAAATAGATTTATAAAGGCATGGACTCTCAGCTGTTTGGCAGATGAGAGACTGAACCTAATAAACTCCACACTGTTGGTCATCTAGACCAATTTTCTCTCCAGCATGATGGGAAATGAGATTGATGAAGGCAGAATTTGGATGCTTAATGGAGTAGGTGGCCAGTGGAGAGGACCTTTTGATGGTCTAGTTGTGGCCATGGAGGGAGTTCTGTGTTTTTGTGTGGTGGATGAAAAAAATAAACAGTGTGTATTTTGCTTCCCTCTCTCTTTTAGCTGCTCTTTTAGGGATTTTTAGCTGCTAGGGCAAGATCGCAACCACCATTTTCAAGTAAAGAAAATGATGCCCCCTTGGTTATTGCAGATTTCAGTTTGTGATGTTGATTCAACAGCCAGTTTTACCATTTTTAGGATTTTTATGAATTGCTACTTTTTATGTGATCATTGGTATAACAGCAGGTGCAAGCTAATTATTCCAGTCATCCCTTAATGTGTAAAACATGTCAATAACGTTGTAGAAGTGAGAGTGTGTGTTGTTTTATAGCCATTGTAAATGAATTGGAAACATTGTCGTCATCATCATCGTCATCACCATCATCATCTTCACTTTCAGCATCATGCCAGCTGATGGAGCAGCTCTGTGCTCGGGACTCCTCTCAGCCCTGTGTGGGAGCATGGTTCTCAATGTTCAGTGACAGGCAGCTGTTAATCAGTCAACCTCCAGAGTATCATTTAGCTGTCCTGAATGCATTTCTATGCAGTAAAGCTCAGGAACCCACTGTTTAAAGAAATGCCCAACCTTAAGTGTGTGATACTGCCTGCACATTTGAGATTTTGCTTTGTCTTTGACACTTGTGTTTTTGTCACCAAATGATTGCTGTCTATTTTTTATTTGCTGCTGAAAGTAATATGGTTCACAACTGTACAGGAGATTAAAAAGATGGATCATACTAGTGAATATTTCAGGACATCCCTTAAAGTGGAAGTTCAGTAAAAATCATCAAACCCATGATACGTTTATAATGTGTAGCTTCATACACAATAGATATTTCCTAGAACATAAACATACTCTTCTGGTTGATAATGCAAACTGCGCTCACTGGTATCTGGACAGCTTCATGTGCTAAGCTGAGAAAAACAAATCCCCTCATTTTATCACTGAATAGTGGACTAGATGACTTGTAGACATCTATAGTCGTGTAGAAAAACTATTATGCTATTTGGGCATAGTGACTGATTGTAGGTGTAAAAACAAAGACGAAGCTCTATGGGCTGCAACCACATACTGCTCTGATTGGTACTGGCTTCCGGACTTTAGTTCAGGTGTGGCTATAACCTAAAGGCCTCCCCTCAACCGAAGCAGCCTCCCACTAAAGATAAACAGCTGCTTCCGGCTTGACAGACCTACAGATTGATGCATAATCCGTTCTGCTTATCTCTGACATCCTGCAGACTTGTGCATTTGGCTCAGTGTGGAGCTGCGAGAATTAACGCGACCAAAGAAACCCCCTTAACCTCCGAGCGAAGTCCTCGGTGCGGCGTTTGCCCGCTCTGCTCCGAAGCCCTCCACAAAATCCAATTTGTTTTCATCGCCCTCTTACTCTTCCCTACCCAAACTGTTTGGATTGGTTCTAAATCAAATGTCTCGGCTGAACTCATGCAGGGCGGTTATGAAAATACTGCCCCAAGTGAGAGATTGCCATGAGGAAATGAGCACAATGGGCTACAGCCCCTCATCTGGGATCCCTTCTGTGGAACGCAGACCCCTGTCAGATACACTGCGAGATTCACGGTTATTTATAACCAATCTCTCCCTCCCTCCTCTGCTGTAAAAAAAAAAAAGGCTCTGCCATAAGAGCCACATATTAATTAATTGGTGTTTGTATTGGCAAGCTATCCACAAGTCTGGCTTTTGCAGGTGATTTCAAGGAGCCTGATGTGGCTTTTTCCCTTTTGTTCTTTTTTGTGTTTTGGAACTAAGGGTAAAACCTTGATTTGTTTGAATTTCCAGACTGTGAGGACTGGTAACTTTGAGTCACAAGGAGCATTCTGGGTAATCAGCCGCTGCTCTGTCATACAGAATCTCTTGGTCCTGCGCTTGTGAAGGTTCACACACACACATTTGGGGAGCGCAGTTTTCCCTGCACACTTTTCAGTGGTTCAGTCCTTTCCGAATCTTAAGGTGGCGCAGCAAATCGTCTCATGTACTTTACTGTGCATGATGACATCGCCACCATCCAGAGCATTTAGTAATGCATTCTGGACGCCTGTTTCCTATTTGTGCCACCCCCTCACACGTGGCCCAAATGTTGGAAAGGATGCGCGCGGCTGTGTGCCATTTGTACTGTGGACGTGAAGCGAGATCGCCTCTGCTCCATTATAAACACTGCGGGGGATCTCTGGAGCCCGCGTGGCATCAGACTGAACTGCTCCCTTTTACTGCCGCCATCCCCAGCACTCCCTCTGACCGGCTGCTGCTGTTGAGTGGCATATTTGGACACTGCCATCCCAGAGTACTGCGTGCCGTCGGCTGATGAGGAAGCTGATGAAGAAGGCTTTCCTGAATTAACAAATTTTGAGTCTTAGCTAGGTTGAGCTTCGGGTAGTATAGAACTGTTTCTCATTCTTTTTAAAAACTTTTATCCTGACTGGTTTTAATGGGATTAATATGGTTCATTGGACATGGAAACCTATAACGAATGGATATCATGAAAATATGATGTAGTTTAGGTTGATAAATCAAGCAGTTGGATATTTAGGTACTTCTGTGTCTCCAAGTCATATTTGGAGAAGCAGCAATGATGTTAAGTGTTTTTTATATACATTATTTCATTTTATATGTTTTTTATATATATTAATTCAAAATTCTGTGTAAAAGAACTATCCGTTTCGGGGGGGGGGGCTGTTCATGTCAGGCTTTCAAACGTGACCTCCATCATATGCATAAATAAGCAGATTTAGAGCTCATAGGGTCACGGTAACAATATATTACAGAGTAGAATCAGACTAAAATTATAAACGAGATCCAACAGTTCAGGAAGACCGAGCACTCTGCATTTCGGAGAAAAGTAGCGTTCCCTTCATTTAATCCAGTGTGTGGGTGTGTGTGTGAGTGTGTGGGGGTGTGGGTGGGTGTGTGTGTGTGCATGCGTGCGTGTGTGTGTGTGTTTGAGTGAGAGAGAGAAACGGGGAGTGTGTGTGTTCGTGGTGAGGCAGTGATTTCCAGATGCAGGGGGCCCTGGTGAAATCACTTGTCATCCTCAGTTACCCTGGTGCATGAGGAGACAAGCCAGTGCTGCTGCTGCCCTGCACCTTCAGCAGGGAGACCTGCTGTTTACCAGGCACTGTGTAGCCTGCTGATGCACCACCCTCCCCACGTCCCACACTGAACATAACTGCTTTATTCCTGCAAAAATAAAGCAGTTTAAGCTCCCTGTTCAGTAGAAAACATGCTGGAGAAGATGTGATGGGATACATTTTGGTGATTGAACGATATGGGACTATGTTTATTGGAAGGCCAACTCTATACATTTCAGTCGATGTGATTTTTCTGTCCTTATGTTTCTGTAAATCTTTAATCTCAGAAGTAATCCTCTCAATGGAGATAAAGTAACAGGAAAAAAAAAAATATTTTCCCTGAACTTTTTTGTGTCGTGTCCAGAATGCCATCCTGTCTGACATAAAGGCCATTTGAATGGGTTTCAAGGATCCAGATTAGATCAGATGGAATGTTGTCTGCCCATTCTCTGTGAATTCTCCCTCGTTCTGCAGCAAACCCCTGCCTGTGAAATGTGCCACCGGGAGCTCAATTTCTGCACTCTGAAAGCTCTGGCCTGTAAATGAGAAATGTAGCCGTGAGACAGCAGGTCAGAAAAACAGCCATCCATCGTCCGGCCACACTCACAGAAGCAGCAGGTCGTCCGGCATCGGTTAAGGTGTGTCGGGGGCAAATGGCCTCTCCAGGTTAGAGCGGAGAGCTTTATCAAGCTGCCTCACAGACAGACGTGCCTGGCTGCTGGAAAAAGAGGCTCAGATGATAGATAGCTGCGTGGGGAAGCCTTCTCCTCTTACCCTCCTGTGGTTTAACTCAGACCAATACATTACAGGGGAGCAGAGGTCAGGGCAGGAGTGAGTTTTGGGCTCTGACCTCTCAGGGAAAAAAGCTGACATGCTGATTCATTCCCCACTGAAGGATCATGGCCTGGAAACCTGTCTCTGTCTCACTTGGGGCCTCTGTGTCTTGTAGTTTTGAACAAGGATTGGCTGCTCTGTCATGGTGTACAGGGACCTGCTGGCTGTCAGTGTAACGCACTGATGTATCATTGTGATGAGCTGAGTTTGCTCCCTCTCTCATTCTGCGGAGATGAGCTGCAGAGGGCGTGGTGGTGTTGGATGCTGTGCTTTCCAAACTGGAGAGGGTGTGGCCGAGTGGCATCTCTTCCCTGGATCTCTGTCTCCTCCATCAGCAAAAAGGCTGACAAACACCGGATTAGGGAAAGGCTTAATCCTTACAAGCATCCTCTGATTATCTGTACATCACATTCTCATATGACTGGGTCCTCAGGTCTTATACTTTTTGTTGTTGTTCTTTCTCATTCTCCTTTCAGTTCACACGCTCTGGTGCAACGTGTTCTTCTCTTTTTGTTTTCAAGGTTCATGAAGCCGGCCCCCATGTTTCTGGACCGGAACTTTAAACGGCTTGGGAAAGTCAGCAATTACATGCCTCCCTTTGGATTCAAAACACAAGGTATGGAATTACACATTCTGCAACTCCTGTTATAAACAGTATTGTGACTGTACGTCACAATCATAGGATGCAGTGTAGCACATGATTACAGGTGTTATGACCCAGTCAATGTGAAGTACTATCATGGATGGATTTCAGTCCTAAGAGTTGAGGTGAGGATGCATTGAAACGACCAGGTGTGTGATCTGCACCAAAGCAACAGAGGTGGGAACAGAGAGTGGTCCTGTTTACCTCTGTGAGGACAGGTATAGAACGGGCGTGTTGTTGGTGAGGAGCAGTGATCCCGGCATCGGAGACATCAGGGCGGAGCATGAGCGCGGGCCTTATCTTATCCATCGGTGTTCCTCCACACTGCCTGCATAACAGGGGAAAACCAAGCACATTGTCAACATTCAGTGCACTCCACCTTTCCCACACTATGCTGCAAGTGACTGTACCACTGTGTGTGTGTGTGTGTGTGCGTGCGTGCGTGCGTGCGTGCGTGCGTGCGTGCGTGCGTGCGTGTGTGCGTGCGTGTGTGTGAATTTTAGAGAGAGCCCCGGTTCTTGGCCTTTTTCTTTTTCTTTTTTTTTTATCAAGTATGTATAGGTAATATTGGTATAGGTAATATTGAACACATTCCATATTATTTCATCAGTTGAATTCCATCATGCAAATGTCTGTATATTATTGGAAATAAGCCTGAGCACTTTAATCCTTTGCAGATGGGAAGGTAGTGTAGCCTGTCAGAGACACTTACAGGTAGAGCGCCTTCTCCAAACGTCACATAACCTCCCCTTCTGTGCATTGTATTATGAAAACCTGACATATACTCTGGCTGTAAACTCCTCCAAGAAAGGAAGAAAGTTGCATTCCTGCTTTGAATGCAGTGTCAGGACTCAGAAACAAAACCCAGAGTGTCTTCCAGGACCCTCATAGTGAAATAGGTGGAAGAGACATTTCATATATAATGGCATGGTGGTGTTAACTTGGTTTGATTTCCAAAGTGCCAGCAAATGTCTCTGTCAGATACTGCTGCATTGATATGCTGCTTTTGAAAACCAACAACCCTGTACTGACGTGTGCCTGTGTCAGTGGGGAAATATGCAGTTTTCATTTCAAATTCTTATATCATTGATGACAAAAGTTATCAGTGAAGTGATTGCCTGTGAAGCTTGGTTTAATCTGAGCACGCTCCTATATTTTGCAATAGTAAGCAGTTGTGTAGGTGCAAGCGTAACCGCTGAAATTAACCTTTGTGTTTTGCCAAGGGGATAGCCGCTGTATGCGGGTGAAGACTTTCAAAGAAGAAACTGTTGATGCTGCATTTGGAACAGTGTGCTGTTTTTTCTCCACGGATCACAAGAACGGTTTTGTTACCCGTCCAAGCGTAGCCACGTGGAAAGGTGTTACGTGTAACTTGTGAAAAGAACACGCCACAAAGGATTGAGATCATTCGTGAAAAACGGAGGAGGTTATTTTTAACATGGTGAAGCAGCTCGCTGGCTGTGATTCACGTCCACAGTGGTCATGCCACCCTGTCGTGTCCGTGCCCCGCCAGCCCGGTCTGCCCATTGTCCTCCTGCCTTTTTTTTGTTCAGTGGTAGGAAGGAAGGAAGGGGCTCAAGGGGCTCTATTGGCAAAGGCATTTGTTTCCAGCACAGGCTGAGTTCTATGTGTTGCTCCCAGGTTTCAGTCGTTGGCAGACAATAACCCGTAGCAGTGGAACACGATTGGGCTTTTCCGCAGGGACAGGGTGGATGTTGTGGGTCGGGGTCAATCACACAACCTCTGGCGCCCTGTGACTCATTTGGACGCCTGTGAGTTGTTCAGATGACATCAGGGAGATGAGCCTGTCCTCTGATTGGTGTTCACTCGTCCTGGTGCATTGTGGGACTTAATGTGTGAAAAATAGTAGACAAGCTTCATGTACAGTTGTACAGCAATTAGGGGTGAAAGGGAAAGGAATAAAGCAATAATGGCAGGATCTGCTCCACTGTGTTTAGTTTCTGAGGTCATCTTTCTGTTCATTGCCTTTACCTAGGTTTAGTTAAAAGGAGGCGTTGGATAAAACCCGCCTTACATTCAGAGTGCCCCAAACATTGTATCTTCACACAGAGCCACACACAGCGCCTGTTCCCCTCATCATTAATGATTTTAATAAGCATGTTAACAGGTACTAACAATAACGGATAGCAGGTGTGGGAGAGTGATGAGAAGGTTTGTCATACAGTGGGGGAGCCTGACCCCATTGCAAGCCTGTGGGCCCACAAGAGTAATTTCCACAGTGGCAAAACATCTCAACATCTCGGTCTAATGGCACAGCAAGACAGTGACACAGACGCATTACCAGGGGTCCAAGGACAGCATACTTTGTCTGGAGTGTGCATTTGTTTAAAAATGGCATTCTTAACTGAGTGTGTTTGATAGCCTTTTTCCTAAAGTGCAGAGTCCTTGCTCTAACTCAGGGCAGTTGTAAAGACTGCATCTCCAGCGTATCTTCGAATTTCCACACAGCTAGATAAAAAACAGTTCAACACTGCTCTCCATCAGTCTACCAAGCCTATATCATTGGCTCTCAAACCTCAGTGTATTCTTTAACTCTGGTACATCATGCTTTGTTCTGGGGAGATTATTATCCTAACTGCCACCGTTTTCTTTTCTCTGTTCTTTCTACAGAAAGGATCATCGACACTATTTTAAGCGCTACAAAGAACTTTGGGCTGGGCCCCGAACTGGACAGGTAATTTCCTCTTGAGCACAGAATTGAGAGTGAAACTTGTGTGTGACGCACATACATATCATGCGCTACGATTACGCAATGACATACGACTGTGACCTTCCGCTCCGACAACCCATATAAATCCCGTGCAATCTGTGAGGAGTAAGCCCAGAAATGTCAGGCTGGACTCAGATCCTTTGTCTACCTTTCGGCAGCCAGCAAGCTGAAATCACAGGCGTGGATGACATTTACAGGCTTGTGCTGTTTCAGCACTGTGCTTTTCAGCATCACCCCCTCAGAAACAGCCTGTTTGACAGGAGGGGCAGCGTGACCCTCGATCGTTTTCCGAACCGCGATTCTCGTGAAATGGTGGAAGCTGGAGCTTTTTCACGCAGAAAAAAATGGTTCCTCCTTGTCCCAGCAAAAAGGCATGTGGAGTAGAGTAAATTGGGCTTTTTGTCCACCAGACTGGGGCCTAGCCCTTACGCCAGGCTGGTGCTTCGCTCTTCCACTGTGGAGGAGCATCAGAGAGCCAGTCTGCTAGCATACTGTATGTAGCATCCCAGTCATCCCTACCAGCTAACCAGGAGAGCAGTCTGGAAACCATTGGAAATCATTAGGAAATTTTAATGTAAAGGTATTATTAGCATGAGTGGGATATCAGTGTAAATGTATTTGTTTACCGCTGTCCACTCAATTTATAAGTATTCATCTCACACTACATGGTGCACCCTGTTGTGTCATCTTTGGAAGAGTTGTGTGAAATGTCGGGTTCCTTCCTGTTATATGGTACTTTCGCTGACCTAATTTCTCATTCCGCATTCAGGCGTTTGCAAGAACCAGAGTGGTGAAGTTTAGCTGAATAGACACATTGAACAGCTTCTCAATTCATTTCAAGCTGGAATTTCACTCAGAATAGCTGTAGTGTAGAAGAGTTACACTAGGCTGTCTTCCTCCTTGCATAGTGCCAGAATTAAAATTTTTCTGGGTAAAGGAACTTGACCCAGTTTCCTTACCACAGGCAGTTAACCAAAAGATGCCCTTTTGACATTGTCCTTGAAGAATGTTCCCCTCTGTCTCTCTGTTCTCTGGTCCAAGTGAGGGTGCATTTCAGAGTGGGGCGGATACTGCGGGCAGATAATGGGCCCCACAATCAACCAGTCAGACCACAGCTTGGTGGTTTCCTCTGTTTTTTTACTTGTTGAGTCTTTGACCTCTACGCTGATGTAGTATCTCAGCAGTCATTCAGCCCACCCCCACCCCAGGCCATGTAGAGGTTTACCCTTGATGTGCCAGGGCTCAAATACTTCCCATATTTTCATGTTCTGTCCATTTTTTATGTGAAGATTAATGAAGGAAGCGTAGCTCGGTCGACAGCAGGCCTCCTCAGTCACACTCCCTGCAGGAGGCCGTACCCCCCCTTTCCCATCCCTCTGTAATCTCTGTCACAGAGACCTGAGCACCAGACACAGGCTGACCTTTTCCAGTTTCACAATGACCATTCTTCATCTGGCTTCAAAGCTTAGAACACAGCAGTCATAGCCACAGCAGCAGAAGAGTGAAATGTAATCAATTACACTAAGTGTGTGTTTGATTTGTCTCGCTGTATATTGACGTTTCCATAAAAGAAAGGGTAGTTCTGAGTTGTCTCTGTAGTTGACCAGACACTGGAATGATGCCATTAATCTCTCTCTGCCTCCCCCCCAGTTTGAGTTGTAAAAAGTGCATTATTGTGGGCAACGGTGGTATCCTCGCCAACAAGTCGTTGGGGTCCCGCATCGACGAGTACGACGTTGTTGTAAGGTGAGTAACACTGACACAGAGCCTCTTACCCTTTTAGCCCTACAGGTGTGCAGAATAAGCACCTGCAAGTGTAGGTAATCAGACAGGAGGGCTTTGAGGGCCTTGTCCCTAACCATGGGCCTCAACTGTTCCAGCCCCCCCTGAGAGAGATGAGCTGGTAGAGATTACTGCCCTGCTTCCAGTAGCCGGGTTACCCAGCAGTGCTGCCACATATGTATCACAGCTGTGTGGTAGGGAACTCTGACATGCTTGCAGGTCCAGCCCTCAGCAGAACACCTTTTTTTCCTCTCTATTAGTGTTTTTGTCATTTTTGAGAAGTCTGTAATGGCAAGTCACTCCTTGTCTAGGAGTTTTAGTGAAAAAAAAAAACATATAATCTTTGGACTTCTGACATGGGATTAAATAGAAATTTAAAAAACAATGACCTAACAGTCAAGATCACCTGCACTGATGGTAATTGGATGTGTGTCACTCCAGTGGAATATAAGTATGCAATATTTAGCACCAGGTACACTGTATTGTACATCTGAACTGTAGGAATTTCCAGCCTTGGACCAGGGAGTATTCATGGTTCTTTGTTAAATAAATTCATTTCCTTAATTGTCTGTAATTGGATCAATCGTTTATCTTAATTTACGCATTAGCCATGGGTTCCAGCTGTTAATGGAAACTGAGTTACTGTTGTCTTGTTCATTTCAGAGTAAGAAAGGAATCTAACCATTATTACTTACAAGCATATTTCTAATGCTTCCTCCGTTTGAGCTTTGGATCAAAGGGTCATCTGTCAGTCAGACTGTATGCCTAACTCTGGTGGCTTTCACAGTTGGCTGTTACAGGGCATTTTGCAAGTCAATCACAGTGAAGTGATGAAATGAGAAATGGAATTATGATTATATGTTACTGTACATGACCAGTATAGAAAGGAGCTAGCAAAGATGTCATGGACTACTGTAGAGTGAACGGATTGAGAGGGTGATGGAGCTGAATTAAAGAGAGAAGCACAGCCCAGAAATTTCACTCTGCCTGCCAAAAGCACTCAACTGCAGGGGGCACTTGAGCATGGCAGGCTTTTGAGGAACAGCAGTTGCTTGAACGTTGGTCTGGAATTTGGAGGGATTTTTCATTTTCAGCCGCACCAGCACTACGTAAATTGGCTTTCACTGACCTCAGCTAAACCACATGGAGGAAACAATGGCGCTGAAGGTTTAGTATATAAGAATATGTGAAAGCGAGCCCCTCCGTGCGTCTCCTCTCACAAGAGCATCTTCCTCCCACCCTCCCTCCATCACTCTGCTGCACTGTGATCAGTCCCAGTGGTCACACACCGTCCAGCAGGTACAAGCTGATTGGCCATCTCTGAAGCAGCTGATTATCTGCCCTGGTCCACTGCATCAATCTCTGCTGAAACTGCACTCACATCCCCTCTCTCATTAGTGTAAGGAACAGTCCTGGGGATATGGGTATGGATTAGTATTGCTGTGTAAAATGTAGGACTAAATTAGGCTTGGGTCAGATGTTTTTTCTCATGGTAGCCGAACGCCGTTTTGGCAGGTTGAACGAGGCCCCAGTGAGCGGCTTTGGGAAGGACGTGGGGACCAAGACCACCATCCGCATCACCTACCCCGAGGGGGCGATCCAGAAGCCAGAGCGTTACGAGAAGGACTCGCTCTTCGTCTTCTCTGCCTTCAAACCCCAGGACTTCAAGTGGCTGCGCCAGATGGTGTTTAAAGAAAAGCTGGTAAGAGCACTCCCCCTGGCCTGTAGGGGGCAGCGGGGAGCTGGGATGGGGGGTATCGTGTTTGCAAAGAGAGTAGTTGAATGCAGCCGGTGAAAGTCATAAGAAGAGTACAGACTCACCCCAGCATGGTGACTGTGTCACCTATGCAAGAGTGTGTTTGACAGTGTCGACTCAGTAAAGGTTCTCCCACCATTTATCAAATGACATTGAAATCTCATTAAGCCTGAAGCTGAACTCAGCAAAAAGCCCTTCAAATTGTAGTAACAGTCACAGTACCAAAAATATTTCAGCTGCTCATACTGAAATGTCCTTCATCATCTGGGGCAAGTGGCAGCGTGAGGGTCTTGGTGAGACTATCCTGGGGATGTTCTTTTTGTTTTATAAATATCTGGATGTGTTTCATTTGCTTTCTACAGGAATTAAAATGAGTCATTCTTGTTCAGGAATGTGTGATAAAGTCTACATTAATGTTGCCTTTGCTCATTGTGATTCTCAATATTATTCTCTTACGGATATTAAAGGAAGTAAGAAGTCACTCCATTGTGGTCTGACTTACAGCATGTACACTCTGAATGTTCGCCGTTCATGCGATCAGTCTTTTTCGAAGAGAGATGAAATAGTTTCTTTTGTGTCACAAGAAGTTTAAAGGAAAAAAACAGTTCCTTTTAAGTTGAGTGACAGCTAGTGAATTAGCCGCTTAGTCGTCAGGTTTTCGGTCTGAATGGGCTCTGCTTATCTCCCTCTTTCAAAGATTGTGGCACTTTAATGAATCTGCTCTTTCTCTTTGTTATCACTAAAGTGCCTGGTCACACATGAGAGCTCTGTTCATTGGGACCGGAGTCAGTCCGCAGTGAGGGCAGTCAGGAAGAGCCACATGACTGCATGTTACACTGAGTCCTGACCCTGTTGCACCGAGTCCTAATGTTGTAGTCACTGCTGCGCTGACTCCTGACGCTGCTTCTCACTGAGTCCTTACTGAGTCCTGGCTTTGCTGCACTGAGTCCTGAGGGTGCTAGGCCGAGTCTTATCAGTGCTGAACTGACTGCAGGGTTCATGTTCGGTGCAGCTGCGCAGCGTCACAGACCTGCAGCAGATAGGAGTTCACGAGCGAGCATTTGTCAAGGCGGCTCTGACACAGAGTGAAAACACTTTGCTGTTGTATTCTTCCCTGCCTCCTGCCTTTGAAGAGGCTGTATTTGTCTGAATGTCAGAGAGGAACAACCACAATCGTGGGCTCGGTCAGGTCATTGATCTAACCTCCTCTGCTGATAAATCACCTTTTATCGAAAACGTGGAAGGCCCGACCTACTCAGTTAAGGTGAGAAGTGATTCAGCGGATAGGAGAAAAGTGTGGTTTTGCGGTAGATATGTGCGCGTTCAGGATGTAGATGGAGACGTCTCCCCTCGCATGGGAGAAATCGAGTGTGAAACAAGCGTGATAAATCCTCCAGGTCAGGGGGCCCTGTGGCTCGTTCGCTCTCAGCTCCGCTGCGGTGGTGCTTTCCCAGGCTCCGGGCGGAGGAGACCCACACCAGGGCCACTCAGCCACCCACTGCCTCTCTGTCCCCCCCAAAGAAAACACACGCAGGCAGCTGCTGGCCGGGAAACGTGCTTTTTTATCACCTCTGCACAAAAGCGGGGCGTCCATTAAAATTCCTGCAGCACAGCCGTGAGCTGTTACTGTCGGTCAGAGCTGGAGGAAGAGGAGACCCCTGGGACCCCAGCAAACCACTGCAGTGAGACACATCCTGTGAGTCACTCGGAAGCCGCATCGAGCCGGGTGATCATGAGACGTGACCTCTGTACGGTCCAGTCGGCCTGCGCTCGGCCTTTAGCCCTTTTTAAAGCCTTTGCTTGCTCAATGCAGATGAGGGACCTTTTGCCTCCGTTTTAGTTTTAGCTGCTGCCAGTTGGTCATGGTCCTGGTTTATCTTAAAAGCAGCAGATGCAATAGGTTCGAACAAAGAAAATTAGCTTAATAAAGCACATGTGAGCATAGAAATGTTTAGGTATATACTCCCTGCTTAACAAGTATAAATATGAAGTGGCAAAGGGCTGTTTTCAAGTGTCACTTGAGAAATGATCCTACCATATTTTAAATTCTTTAAAGAAAAATGACCTTCAGAGTTCATCAGTTTCTGAGGGCATTAACCTCGAGTATAGATCACCTTTTTTCAGCCTGTGCCATTTGTACATGCATTTATTTGTAGGCTGATAAAGGAACTCCCGTTGAATACAAAGTAAACATGTGACCAAGTATGCGTTGATTCTCAGGTTTTTTTTTTTTTCTGAAGTGGATATCTTTTGCTCACTGGTGTCCAAATGGCAAAAGTCAAGTCAAAAATGATTATACAGAGACAGTGCTGGTAATACTGCATATCATATTTTTTTCATTTCTTAACTCTGTTGTAAGTGAAATGTACTCCTATCTCAGAATGTGCGATCACCATTGTAAATGTAATCCAGATGTTAACACCAGCAATCCAGCCTTTTTCAAAAATGTTTTGTAAATAAAAAATAGCAGATGTGTTATAGAAAGCTTTGTATACTGTCCTTAAGGGCCAGAGGTCTTGTGCATGGGCCAGCTGCCTGCCGGTAGAGCCAGTTGCACACCTGCATGTGAGGAGTGAACAGTTGCTTAGCAGTTTAAGTGAGAAGCCAGGGGTAAATTGGATTATATGTTGTCAAGATTAAAAGAAAAACAAGCTCTTGTTTTTGGAGCTTCTGTGCTGAGTCAGATACTTGACATTATTTGTTTTCCTCGCTCCCTTTAAAAGAGCTAAAACAAGCCAGACATCTATACAGATAAAGGCATGTGTGACCATGTAGACAATTAGCTTTAGAAAATCATGTCTTTTGACTCCTGTTTAATCCAGAAATGTCCCTCCCCTTCAGTTCTTTGTCGGTGAGTTTTTTTAAAAAAAAAACACACACACACACATTTGCTTGTGGGAGCTTTGAAGTTCTGGTTTCGGTGGTGTCCTTTTGTGTGTCATGTACATTCTCAAGGAGAAAGAATGCAAAGCTTTTCAGGTTGTCTTTGGCTTTGAAAGTGAAGAGTCGTCCCAGGAGAGGAGCTCTGCTAACCCACCTTTCACAGCGCTCAGCGCTGCGCAATAGCCAGGTGTTTCTGACGTGTCGTCCCCCGTCTCGAGGTATCGGTGTCTGCAGACACCCTGTCAGGCTCTGCGAGACGAGCTTGCGGAGGCTGAAAACGCCCTTTGACTTCTCTCACAGTTTGAAAACAACGCTGTGAAATCAACCCTGCGCAAACCTTCAGGTTGCGTGCTGGTGTCTGCAGGGCATGTCCTTTTCAGGGGATGGTAGATGTAAGTGACAGGTTGTGAATACTTTGTGATGAATGTTGCCTTGAATGTTTTTGTATTAATTTCAGTAGAAAACAAAGTTTTATAGCTGAGGTGATCAGGTGATCAGGTTATCAGGTTAGTGTTTCAGGGATCGTGAATTAAATTAACTAGTTTCAAAGGGACACATAAAACTTCACAGTTTATTGAAATGGTCAAGGCCAAAGAAGTGATAGAGGAGATGAATTTAATTCAAAATTCAAATTAGAGTTTTAAAGCATGAAGTTAGAATTTTTCATACTCCAAGGAGACATTCCAAAGCTTTCAAGCTCATCCCAGCCAGCTGTGGCAAGCTTGCGTTCGGTCACGCTTAGGTGTACCTGAGAGTGCAGGTGGATCCAGCTGCAGCTAATGAGGTCTAATGCGCTGCTGAATTTTTTGCTTTGTGGAAATGGGCTATGTCACCCAGCAGTCAGGGCCCACTAAGCTTGATCTAAACAACCATTCTTAAGCACGCCTGCTGCCCAACCCATATACCTGTGCTAATATCATTTTTTTTTTTTTTTTAAAGCAAATCTGTACCCAGTGGAGATGATAGAGAGGGAGACAAGAGTGACTGACGGAGAAAGTGAAGGGAAATAACTGGAGCATTAAAGAGTTTTAAAGACGTGATGCAGCCCTCAGAGGGGTCGAGAGGAACGTATTCAATCATTACTCTGATGGAATGCTTTACATTTACGAACTAATCCACCGAGTCCATTCACAAAGGAGAAGTCAGGCGAGCACAAGAACCTTTTAATCCATTGCTTCCTGCTTCCATATGTATTTTAATCCTTTATTATTACTTAAAACCCATAAGGTTAGGCTGGATTATTTTTTCCAGCACTTCGCTCTTTCTGAGAGCATTTCAACATTCATGGAAAAAAGATGTAATTATACACTGTAGAGAGACAGTTTTAAGGGCCTTGGGCTTTCCCGTGTCCTGGATGCCCCATCCCACGTGTCATCACAATGGCCATTCAGCTGAAATCTTCCACTGTGTGTAGCTTAGTTTGTAAGATATTTTTCGGACACTTTTGTAAGTGAAATGGAGGATTATGTTTCCCACATTAGTGCAAAGAGAGAAGCAGAGGTGTCCTCTCTGTTACCTGCTCTCCAGAAACATCTGTGCTGAAAGAGCGCTTTGGATGTCCCAGTGTCCCACCCTCTGCCTTACGTGTGTCATTGTGAAACCCCTGGGTGGTGGTAGTGGGGTAGGAGGCCTGGAGGATCTGATGTCCGACAGTGACAGATAGCAATTTGGTGGGGCTATGGGATTACCAACCCGTGGTCCCGAGCAATGGGAGACCGTTTTATCTGCCTTTGAAGGGATAGTGGATATCACCTTATCAAAGACCAGAGGTACTCCACTGCAAGAGATCGCAGTGTGTAGTGACGGGTGGATTCAGAGACACTATGGGAGCAGTCAGCTATGAAGGATATGCCAGGATTCACTTAGTAGGAGGAAATGGACACCCATTGATGTTCACTTGCTTTGAAAGTCAGTATTCAGTCCACAGATTCCATTATTCTTTTCATATGAACATCTCCATTCTTAGGGTTAGAATGGTGATGTTTGGAAGACAAACACCAGCATGTCACAGCTCCAAAAATAGGCTTGGAAATGAAGATGTGCAAAAAAAATGAATATATTTGAAATGAATATACTTCCTGTACAATGGTGTCATTGAGGCTTTGTTCACCTCCAGTTGGCTGAAAGAGTTGTTAAACGCTGGAGAAACCGATGTGGTGGATTTTCCTTGGATGTGAATGAACTGACCAGATCTTCACACCTTTCATAACAGCATGTTTGTTCTTTACCTCGAGTTGGAGTTAAGATCAGCTTTCATGTGAATAAAACGGTCTGAGTGGACTTCCATCCATTTCTTTGATTTTCACTCAGTTGGCCTACAGGCTTCCAGGCAGTACAGACAGCCTGCGTCGTATCTGTCAGTTTGTTCCGCTGATCCTAGAATGGTTTAAAAAGACGCTGGCAGCCATGTGGCCTTCCCCGCCTGAAAGGCCTCAGAGGAGCATTGTATCAGATCTCCCTCTGCTGAGAAAGGGTCAGCCACTGGAGCACATCTCCCCTTCGCCCAGAGATGACGAGCGTGTGACACCGGGCCAGGGTGACGACCACCCCTGTGTGGACGTTTGGACACGTAAACCCTCCACCACCAACCTTTGATCCCCAGTCTGGCCCAGAGGGGAGGCTGAGGCTGAGTCAAGCACTTTCCCCAGCAGACACGTGCTCTCCCCGAGCTGCTCCACGGCGAGGATCAGGACCGCTCCAGCGACAGAAACCAAAGAGCTGTCCTCGAGGCACTTCAGCAAAACATTAGCCACTCTCACAATTGTCCCCTTGTATCAACCAGACTTGCCTCAGCTGCCCAGTGGCTATGCTGCGCAGGCCGCAGCTCCCAGCAGCAAAGGTTGTTAATCAGTGCCTTTGTTCTGAGCTTTCTGGGATGAAAGTGCGAAGGCACAGGCTTCACACACGGGCTGGTCTCAGAATGGGAGAAGGGGACCAGCAAACGGCCCGGGAGACAAAGGTCACGGCTGCCGCAGAAAACAGGCAAATGCCTCAGATTCCTCCCAACAAAGGGAAACTGGTATTTCTGAGGCGTTCAGATCTTTTCCCCACTCGTGAGAGCATTGCTGAATGAATCCTCCTTCTCCGTTTCACGAATCTGACACCCTCATAAAACACCCCTTCCTTTCACTTAACAAAAACAGTTTTTTCTGCAGCGAGACATGGATGACACACAGAGAACTCTGTAAACACAATAAATAATGTACGAGTGCGACCCCCGTAGCCCCAGTGGGTCTTCAGCGCAGTTTTGCAAAGCAAATGCAGCTGTCACACCAAAACATGGGGTCACCCCCGTGATCGTCCCATGAATGGATGCCGTGTTCCCCTGGATGCGTTTTCGGCGCCGGCTTCAGACTATTTGTGGCAGATTCTGAGTAAACAGGAGGTTGTTTGTGCTGGGGCCTGGCTGGCAGGGAGACATGTGTCTAGCAGATGTGCAGCAGCTCCCAGCTGAGTGTGTTACCCGTCACCCTGGCTTCAAGGCCTTGCTTTTGGAGTGCCAAGCCCTCTCCACACAGCTACTGGCTGCAACAGAACCACATCTGTGGGACAGCAGACTGAAGGCAACCGGCATCTACAGCACTGTCTGAGACTCGCATACCAGTGTATGCCTGTAAAAACAGTTCATTTAGCTTTAATAGTTTGCGGTTGAGATTTACTGACCTTTTTGAATAACTTGGAAAGTTGAGAAATCACCAACAAAGTTATGTTAATAGCAGGGCACTCTGCCATGGTGTGGCCTACGGCACTGCAAGGTGAAGTTATTACGTTTAGCTTAGCATTAAGCAAAAATCCGGTGTTCTCTGAACCGCAAGCACGCACATATTCATTTTTGTTTGATGAATTGAACCCAAATAAAT
The DNA here is from genome assembly GCF_013368585.1 of Megalops cyprinoides. NCBI lineage: Eukaryota > Metazoa > Chordata > Actinopteri > Elopiformes > Megalopidae > Megalops > Megalops cyprinoides. The sequence goes on along the minus strand of NC_050602.1, from coordinate 23,234,869 downwards.
GGCTGAAGAACACATTTTCAGTCATTAGCAATCAAGGTGACAGGCACAGTGAGGCACGGGCGTTACTGAAGACAAGAAGAGGCTCTACAAATCTCATCAGAAGAGTGTGTAGCACCCCGCCGGTCCTCACCAGTTTTTGGGCCAACAAAGATGTCCTGTCACGCCACAGCAGCCGAAGACACTCCAAAGTGCCTCAGGACAGCGCCATTTATTGCATCTTCCCCAGCGGAAAGTCAGAGGGATTGAATTGAGGGCTGTGTCTGTGCCGCTCTTTTGTTGAAGCTTTGTGGGGGCCAGCTTGGTTGCGCCTGGATAAAGGCTCAGTGCTGTGCGCGGTGCCCTGTGATCCTCCCCCTGCTTCCAGACGGGCCACCACTGCCGCTATTGTGAGGCAGGATTATGTTTCCCGCTCCACTGGCCACCAGAGCGGCGTCATAAGGGAGCAGAGTGGCTCCCAGGACTGGCTTCCACCCCGGGAAAGCCTCCTCAATTAAGAGGACCTGCCTCGGTCAGAGCTGAGCAACAGCGCAATGCAAACCTTATCAGGGCTTCATGGTAGCCAGCATACCAGAGTCCACCTAGGTGACAGCAGTGTACTCTCAGAAAGCGTCATTAAGGATCGCACTAGTAGGCTCTGGTAACCCAGGTCACAGCCTCGGGTATATTGGTATATCATTTTTATTTTTTTGTATGACTTTTTCCTGGGCTTTTTAATGCCCCCGGGGTTACTTTTTCTGATAACTTATGTGTTTATTTGTTTGACTTTAATATAATCAAGAAGGTCAGCTGAGAACTCCTTTCATTTACATTGATGACTGTGGAAGAAAGGTGTTTAGGGAATGTGAAGGACTGCGTAGTGAGCGAACTGTATGGGAAGGCCCCCTGCTGGCCCCCTGACATCATTTCCAGCAGCAACTGCGTTTTCTCTAGCGGTCCAAGTACTAACTAAGGCCAGTCCCAGTTAGCCTCAGCTGTGAGGAATATGCAGGCCTCAGGGCAGTTTGGCAGTCTTGTGTTTTTTGTTTGATTGAATTGAGGTAGCCGCCTAATTGACCTGCCCTGCTGTTGTCTGTGTGGTCTTGGCTCACCCCATTTTGTTGCCGTCTCTCCAGACCACAAGGATTGTTACACTAGTATTGTGGTGATGGGTCAGAGGCAGGGGTCGATTAAGAGCAACATCTCTTTTCACATCTGTCTGTGTGGTGTGCATGACGATTCTGAAAATGAGATTTTTGCTGAGATTTGGGGGGGGGGGGGGAGTTTTCCCCCCTCCTCCTTTCCCTTCATATTTATGGTCATGCAGAAGAAAAGAAGCAGCAAATACTAAACCTCCCAGCCAAAACGGCTCCAAATATGTCCACCGTTTCGGTCTGGATTGAAGAGCGGCCCAGTTACGCCTTTATCAGCAGTAAGCTCTCCACCTCAAACTCTGCTTCTCTACATGCTGTGTCAGAACCCCCTCTTGTTTGGAAAGTTTCACTACTGTGTTTCTCCCCAAAGTTTGTCTGTGATAACACTGCAGGGTAGAGCGGAGCTGTCATGTCAGATACACCAGTCCTGCTTCTGCTGGAGTCAGAAAGGAAATATCTTGGGCACAACCACGGAATGCCAAAGATCACATTGTGTTTTTAATTTGGACTGAAAGCCATAAACCTACAACGTCTTGTTTCTGTGTGTGTTTTGTTGTTTTTTGTTGTTGTTTGTTTTAATGAGTGAATGCTGGTAATCCCGTGGTCTGTCTGCATGCCGTTTCACTCTGTTGGTCAAAGTAATGGTTCATAGTTGTACTTGAATTGTCTTTCACTGAAACCCAAAGCATTCCTTTGGTTTTATTACCGGTTTATTAACTATCCCCACCATACATTTTAAATGGAAGTTCAACCCAAACTGGAGACAAAAACACTCTCATGTCCTAAATAGGCAATGTAAAAGGGAATTTCACATTGTTCTGTTATATAGTATCAGTTGTGAAGTGAAATGGGTCCTTAGACCAGTGTGGGGAGGTGTTACTTCGTTTGTTATTTGTGTATTACCAGTATGCTGACTCTTCAAAGGAGCTGACAAAAGTTAACATTCATTTTCCTACAAGTCATTATTCAGTGGCCATTATGATTGTGTAGTGTTGAATCTGCATTTGACTTGGAGTTAGATATGCCTTTATAGGATTAATATCCTGCAGGGTATCTCAGTTTATCTTCGATTGGAGACTTGCTGTGAAAGAGTTTTCTCTCATGTTGGCTTTTTTTGTAATATTCAGTGTGTAATCACATCTTCTCTGACTCCCAAAGGGTACATGAGCTATTCAACAGTCAATTTCCTTCTTTTTTGCCTCTCTCTCTTTCCCTCTCTCTGCAGGATACTAACCTCTCCCCTCACATCTTTTCAGTGTTGGGTTTTATTTCCGTTTTCATTACTCTAATCAGGTCAGAGCTTTGAACACCTGGAGATTTTCTAACCTCTCGTGGCAATTCCAAATGGCCCCTTCCCCTCCCTGAGTTTCTGGCACTGAACACACATCGAGCTGCGGTCATCCATTTCCGGATTCCCTCATCATCAATTTTCCCCCCAAGCATGAAAGCCTCTTAAAGAACAGAATATTTATTATCACAGCAGGAATCCCTTGTTTCTCAGTGCAGCTATAGAATAACTGTTAAATTACACTTACAGCCCCGCTGCTGGGAGCCTCTGTGACTTCTCCTGAGCTGTCTTCATTCCAGCTCGGTCTAAAGAGGACGGCTTTTAAAGGGAGCGCGCAGCGAGAGTGGCTGATCATCCCCCCCCCCCCCCCCCCCCCCGGCAGTTTGCGTTTTCTTGCTCAGCGGCCACGCGGGAAGCTGGTTAAACGCGGAGCTGAGCGGGGCTCCCGCAGGGGCTCTCGCCCGCCGCGGCATTGCGTGCGGGTGGGGGGGATCAGTTACAGGCCGGCTGCGTTTGACCGGAGCCCTGCGGTCGTTAGCGTTCCCGCGCTGCCACGGCGATCCGTCAGGATCCCTTTCACGCGCCGTCGCCTCCTCTGACCGCCCCGGGATCGGGTTCCCCTCAGGGGTCCAGGGAGCAAGCTAACAGGTTCGCAGCGTTCTGCCAGGTGGCGTTTGTTGTAAATGGTGTTCTTAACTTCGCCGGGAGCTTTAATAAGCAAGGCCACAATGAGAAATTGAGCCCGAGAAATACCTGCAGCTTGTTAAGCCAGGGGAACTAAATATGTTACAGAGATCATAACAGAAAATAAGCCATAAGCATTAATCAAATTGAAATAATACCAGGCAGTCAGCCTCAGCTGATGTTGTGCAGACCCTCAAAATATTCCTGTTTTATTTCCTATTATTATTATTGGGAACTTGAAAGTAATATTAATTTCAGTGTGTGGGAGTCAGTAAAGGCATTCTGGATATCACCTCTGCTGAATGTTTAAACACACTATGGGTCTACTGCACCTCCTTTCATGGTTAAAAGCCAGAACGCAGAATCCAGCATGACAGTCACAGAACCCACTCACCCAGGCTTTGCCAAGGGAATCCTCACTGTTCACTGGGAAAGGCTGGTGTTCATTCATGGTGGTGACCTCTGTGGTGGTAGCCTGTTCCATAGCCTGTGGTTGGTGAAAAGTGGGGCTAGTGGCAGTTCATTATGAAAGGATATGTCATATGATAATTCATTGTGTGTTATGGATTTAAAACGAGAGGAATAAAGAAATACACCACAGAAGAAATCCTTCCCATGTGGCGTATGCACTGCTGTTACAAGCTCACAGTTCATCCTCCTGGAACAATATAAATGTGTTTGACTGGCCTCTGGCAGGGTGTAAAGGCAAACCACATGGCCTGTAAAAGCTGAGAACAGAGCACAAATCCTAACAGCTCTCTCTGCAGCAGGGCCAGGTACCTGGGGCTGGCTCTTACCTGGCTGAGAGCATGATCGGCCACACTGCCCAGACCTGTGTACACCCCCCCCCCCCCCATCCCAGGGAGCAGAGGAGAGCTGCCTACTGAAGGAACATCTGTCCAACCTATCAAGCCACTGTCCTCTTCCCATGCCTTTATATGGGCTTGATTTTAAAGCGAAGAATGTCATAGTCGATACTGAGATTATCACTTCTCTTTTAAGAGGCACACGTTGAGGTTATCCCTGTTATTATAATGGCCAGGGCAGTTTATCATGCAGTAATAATTCAAGTTGGTGTTTCACTGTCTTCGTATTAACTGTAATCTTCACTTCAATCGACTCAGACAGTGAATTGCTTTGTATACCTGGTTAAAGAGTAGAAGTGTATTGGCCCATCACTACCCACCCCCCCCCACCCCCCCCAGCTCTCTCTTAAATAGCTGACAGTCTGTTGGTACTGAAAGGTGTTGTGGAAATGGTAGTTTCACTGTGTCTTCTGGCTCTGAGATGAGGTGAGGGTGAGACCATGCAACTGTACTCCCATGAGTGTGCCACGTCTCCCAAAAACCGTAAGGTGAGGAAGAGACCATGCAACTGGACCCCCACTACTGTGCCATGTCTGTGCCATGTCTTCCACAGACTTAAGTCCTCCCACCTGCAACAGTCATCACCTCTTTTAAGTGCTGTCTCCACAGCTGCTACGTTTTGATTGTGCAATGTACTGTAGTAATCTTGCAACATTTCAGTGGCACAATAAAAGTAATTATTCCCCTTTTCTGACACCTACGTCTTCTTCAACAATTCTTGCTCTGTCATGACAGGGGACTGCTTCATGTAGATGTGTCCATGATTCAGGAGGCATAATTCAGTAGATAGAAATGTAAAGATCATATCCAACATCCTGTTGTAAATGTCTGTTTGAGCTGTCCCAAATCAGCCAACACTAACCAGCCTCAGGCAGTCTGATCTAATAGGTAGAGACATGAAATTTGTTTCCTTTGTTTCCTGTTCCTTAGAGACAGAGAGCTCTGGTTCTCTGTCTCACGTGTTAGTGATTATAAATGAATACATAAATGAATTTCAAATATGCAGATAACCACAGACCAACCCATTTTCCTTTATATGTACTAATCCCAGAGAGCTATAGGAATGCCATGTCGTCATGCAGAGTTTTTAAAATGTGCTTTGAAGAGGACTGGAGTGGACATACGTTTTTGCCAGTATCATATTTTTGTTTTGGTAAGACACATTCCAGTCCACGTTTGTTTTAATCTATAATTCTGTAGCACAAGACAAAACGCGCCGTAGTTGTTTTAAGTCACTTGATTGATTCGTATGATAACCACCCTCCCAAAGAAAAGCATTTTCATTTTCATATTCTAGCAGCCTAAGCGGATCCGCTGGGTGGATGCCGTCTCCCGATACGCACTGCTCAGTCTGACGGTTTCATGGCCCCGGGCAGTGCGGGCTGATTGCGCATCGGTCAGGCCCCGGCACCTCCGTCGGGCATGCTCAGTCTATCAGATCTGGCCCCGCGCTCCTCTCCCTATGTTTACTATAGAAGGAGCTGTCTGAGCTCGGCGAGCGCGGCGGCGGCGGTGGCGGCGGCACTTTGTTCCAGGTGGCCGGCATCACCGGCACCGACAGCGGGAAGGCAGCGTTGCCTGGGGAACAGACACACACGCAGAGCCGCGCGGACACCCTTCACACACAGGTGGACGTGTTAGTAGCCAGCACGGCACTGGCTATGACAGTGCTGTGTGATGGGCCAGCACACACTCTGCGGGTTTTGCGTTTCCCATTTTAGGGAAGAAGAACTGAAAAGAGCTGAAGATTTATGAACTGCAGAAGGGTAGACCTGAAAATTTACAATTCCCCCTGAAGTGGACAAACTTTAGAAATGTCTTCAAGTGTCGTGATGATCATTTTCCTCTGTGCTTGAGCAACCATGGGAGTAAAGACCATTTATTCTGACATGTCTTGTCATACTGAAGCACGTTGGCTTCATACTTGCTATTGCTATATTTGCATCCATTCCTCTCTTGTGGTTTTTGCCAACATAATTAGTCTTCCTTTTCTGCACTTATAAAAGAAGGTGCTAGATTCCAGATGTGGAGTAGTCCCACTCGATTGCTGCCACTGTGCAGTGATGTACAGATCTTTAGCACAAACCCTGTTGACAGGAAAGATGTTGCATGCCTTGGCTTGCCACTGGCACAAGGCCAAGCCAGATCAAAGCCATCTGCCATGTTCAATGGTGGCTCCCTTTATTTGGGATATCAAAGGCAACATTCGCTTATTTGTACAGGTGATTTCCATTACATCCAATAAATTTACTGGCTGGTTGCCATTGAGGCTGTTGTCACTTTGCTTGCCGTCAGTGTTATGTTGCCTAATCACAGTGCAGGATGGAGTCAAGAGTCAGGCTATGGGATCCCCTAATTAATGTGTACCTGTGGCTCCAGGCTCCAGAACACCCATGGTGGTCACGTTTTAATTTTCACCTTGAGAAAAAGCTGCACGTTTTGGCTGATCTTGAAAGTGTCTGGATAGCCTGTTCCATGTTCTTCGGCTGTCCTTAGCCCATCCAGATAACCGGAGAACATGTATAGGCTCTCTGTCTCTGCCTTGTCTCAGTGGCTTACAAAACAGATGGAAAGTGGAGAGGTAACTGTGCTAAGACTCTGGGGCAACATATTGGGCTTTTGGCAGTGTTCCTCTTTAAGGAGTTCTCTCTCACAGTCGGTTTGTAGAGTTCCCACAAAAGAGTTGTTGCTTTTTCAGTTGTGGTTTCATGGTCTCTCTGGCTAAATTGTCTCCCTCTTCTCTCTTCCTCTCATCCTTCCTTCTCTTCTTCCCTTGCTCAGCGGGGCACAGAGGGCTTCTGGAAGTCGGTGGCGCAACACGTACCCAGGGAGCCCTCGGAGATGCGCATCCTGAACCCCTACTTCATCCAGGAAGCCGCCTTCCAGTTCATCGGCCTACCGCTCAACAACGGCCTTATGGGGAAGGGGGTGAGTGCCAGAGCCGATGCCGTGCCACAGCCCCTCTGACCCCGGTAACCGCCCGTACATTGACCTCCTCCTTCTCCTGCAGTCGCAGCTGGCCTGGCACTCTATGCTGTGTTTGCACGAACACACAGAGGTCATCAGATGTCACATCCATGCTGGATTCCTGTCCGTTAATCGTGTACCAATGCTGTGCTGTAAGACGGTCTTGTAGGGCTTTCTGTCCTCAGATGTAGAGTAAACACAGCTACCTCATGTGTTGCTGGCAGTGTACATGCTGCACGCTGGCGTTGTTCTGCCTGCTTGTAGAGTCTGCTCCCTGTGACAGAGTGCAGAACCTGCAGGGCAGCCTGGCGCTGCAGCTCGGCCTGGGGCCTGTTAAAGAGGTGTGTGTGACGGGCGTCAGACAAACCCCAAACACGAGGCCCGTCAGCTCTGACTCCACCTGGGACCTCATAAACAGGGTCTACACCCCGGCCCTCAATCACAGGAAATGAAACTTTAATAAAGGGAGAAACTTTCTGATGTTTCTTTGAAAGATGGAATGACTGGCTGGTGGTGGGCGGGGAGGGGAAATCCCTTGGCTAATTTTCCTTCACCCAACCTTCTACACATGAATGAATCATGACCTAGTTTTTTCCCCCTTTAACGAGCAGCTCTGGGTATAGACGCTGATGAAGTTGTCAGGCAGCCCTGGTTTTGATGGGTGGTGACAGCAGCCAGTGAGCAGGACAGGGTGTGGGACGTTTCCCAGCTGAGGGCCTGAGCACCAGGACACCCGCAGCTGAACTCTGAACATATGCAGAGCACGTGGGGCTGGCTGGAGCCTGGGGGGTAGGGCAGGCAGGAAGCTGACCCATACGGGACTGATCTGGGCGGACCGCCTGACACATCCTCCCCTTTGATTCTGTAATGCCAAACCGACAGAAGCGGGCAGCCAGCCTCTCTTTCAGTGGTGATTAGGAGCTCCTCTAACCTGGCCAAAGATGCCGCAGGCCTTAAAACCAAGAGGGAAAGTGGGTTGAATTACATCCTCCCCCTGCCAGATGCTGAGGTGGAGACTGCCCAGAAATTGGCAGTTGTGATGGGGCACAGAGGCAACCGCGGTGGCCAAGACCGAACAACTCTATCCATTACATTACAGTACATTAGTCATTTAGCAGACACTCTTATCTTACATGGGTCACTGTTTTTACATGTTATCCATTTGTACAGCTGGAGATTTACTGATGCCATTCTGGGTTAAGTACCTTGCCCAAGGGTGCCCCAGCAGGGAATTGAACCAGCAACCTTTCAGTTACAAACCCCGCCACTTCCCATTATGCTACACTGCCACCTTAGAACAAAGTGAGTACCATACCAGAAGAGTGAGCGCAAACGATGCAAGCAGTACTTGAAAGTGACATTCCGTCGTGACGTCATCACAGAAGCCTGTCCCTCTCAGGAGCTGCGATTGCCTGTTGGAGAAGGGAAGGGGAAGCTCTGCACTGTGTGTGCGGGCAGCCAGTGTGGTGCAGTCTCTGCGTTATCAGGAGGAGTGGGATTAAGGCCGTCACTCATTTTCCGCTCTGATAAAACCCTCACACAGAGGAGGCTGTGTCATCTCCTCCATTAGCCCCACAGTCCTCCACCACCTGAGATAAGGAGCCCCCGCTACAGTGTCCTTCAAGAGACCGGCATACCACACATCATTTTACACAGCATCTTGGCTATTAAACTAACTGTAAATGTAGTGTGACTTAAGGAGATCCAGGCCATTGGTCTTGGCAGTTTGTCAACTCTCCAGTTACAGAATGAAATGCTCACTTTTGTACTACACTTCTATTAATAGCTTGCTTTTTTCATTTCCCTGTTTCCAATTGATTATATCCATTTTAACTACTAACAGATGGATTGTCATAACACCCTGTGTTGTGAAGAGGTGTCATTTTCTGATGCTTGTCCGTATGCATACGATGTGTTGTATGTCCACAAGTGAAACCCTGCATCCTTTTCACAGAACATTCCAACGCTGGGGACTGTTGCCATAACGATGGCCCTCCATAACTGTGATGAGGTGGCCGTGGCTGGATTCGGGTATGACATGAACACCCCGCACGCGCCCCTGCACTACTACGAGACGGTCAAGATGTCCGCCATCAAGGAGGTAGAGTACTGACACACCGCTGCGCCCTGCGCTGGCTTAAGCAACATGTAGTCAGCATACGCGTTTACCTGTGTAAGCGAAACGTGCCACACTCAAACGCTCTGATGTAGACACCGACTGACCCCCTTCAGCAAAGCTTCTGTTTCACTGTTGTTTAAAGGATTGAAGGGATTGAAAGGGCACCTAGCACTTCTGTCTGAAAATTAATAAGTTGTTTAGACTGCAGTTCCAATGTAACGTATGTGTATTTGGAACTTAAAATAAATCTTTTTTTTAAATCATTTTCAGGAAAATAACATGGTGAATCAATCAAGTGAAAGTCATTAGTTTGACTTGAGACTTTCCCTGAGGTTTATTTTCTCCTAGATACACCCTGCTATAGGTGCGCTTTAGTGGTGAATCTCAAAGACGTACCAGCCATATTGGATTAAAATAACAGCGCCGTACTCTTAAAATGGCATGTCAGCCACCAGATCCCAGTGCCGAGGGACAGACACACGCAAGAATGGGCTTCAGGTTTCCACAAGGGTGTGTGGCTATTAGGGGGCTTCCCGATGGGGCCTTTTCTTTCCAAGTGGGCTGCTAGTGATTTAGCTGATTTAGCTTCTCTTTTATCCCACACAGCATTGGTAATACCTGGCCTTTTCTCTCTCTCCTAAGAAGATACTCACGTCTATCCCCCCCATGGAACAACACACTCACTATATGGAAGGAATTTGTATGCGGCTTTAGGGCTTACCTGAGGCTTGAATTCCAAACGCAGCGCTTGGGGTGACAATGGCAGAGATAAGAAATGCTGAATTTAAAATTGAGCTTGTTTCTGTAACTCAGATGAATGGATTGTGAAATTTTCCTAACAAAGGCCTCATAATAAGCCACTCCTTAGAGAAGAGGTATGTTATGGTATACTTAACAGGAGCCTTTATCCCCCTTCCAATTCATTTTTTCCATACAGTCGTCACGCAGTCTTAATATTGGTGTTAATGCAAAGCAGGGCCCACGTTCTATTGGGAGGGGAACGCTGATTGTATGGAATTGCATTGACTGACAGATGAGTCATTTGCTGTAATCTCCACACATGCATGACAAGACCACATTACCCTCTTCTGTGCAGACTCACTTAAGGGCCGAGCAGCAGCTAGTGGTAGGAGCACACATTAAGTGAGGCTTTGTCTTTAACCAGAGAGTCTTGCCCATACTCCTGTTTACATTAAGGGCAAGCGGGTGTGCGCTTCCTCCCGTTAATCAGCTAGACTCTTCTGGGGAGACGTGTGGCCTCTGTGACAGGGAGCCAGGCTTCTCCATATAAACCCAAGCCTAAGGGAGCGTGGAGTAGTCCGGAGTGGGAGACCCCACCCCTTAGACAATCCAGGGCTTTCCTTAAGCACACACACCTCGTGAGCTGTCATAAATCAGCCTTTGTCCCATGTGCCCCGGCAGTGCAGAAGGTCCATTTCCCCTGTGGTCATGTGACCTAGCCCTGCTGGCTGACAGCACGCTGTCCCTACAGAGACGCACGCTGCTCTTGTATTTCAGCTGTCTGCCTTTCCTGAATTATGGAGAGTGGGGAGATCTTCTCAGAGGGAGCCTGGGGTGCTTTTTTTTGGGGGGTTTGTTTGCGCCTCTGTTTGAGGAACCCGTACACCATCAAGCAGATCCAGTGATTCTCTTTAAATTTGAGTGCCACAATAGACTGCTGCTCCTAGATTCGTCTTCTCCAGTCAGAGCCCATTAAAATGGCAATTCCTGTGACCTGAGAGAAGGTCAGTTATCTGGAGGAGTGGTGGGGGAAGCATAAGTGTGTGATTTGAGGCTGGGGTTAATGGAATGAGCTGCTCAGAGTGTAATTTCAGTTGCTGTAAATGTGTGCGCTGTACTGATTATTAAAAAACGCTCCAGTCAGACAGAAAACAGGATGTGCTGTAGTCTGTGGTGAATTTCACTGATCTGCGCATTTTTAACACGTTGTTCAAAACTTATGCGGTGAGGGGCAATTGAGGAGAGGTGGCTGAATCCTGACCAGGGGGGTCAGAGTTCTCCTCCCGAGAGCAGAAGGAAGTGTGCTGCCAGCCACAGTCAAGGACCAGAGACCCAGTAGTACAGAGAAGATGTGTGCTGGTCGACACTGACCCACTTTAGCTGTATGTGTGCTGGTCTAATGTGACCCAAGATGGCAGCTTGCATTTCAGCTGGCGCAGGGCCTCAGAGCTGCTGTGCTAACTGCACTCTGGGTGCCGTTCCTGGTAACAGCCAGCTACAGTGAAATGTTGCCCCAGCAGTGGTGTTGGTGGGATCCGTCGCAGGTCTGGTGGTCTGCAGCACTGTGCTTTTGAAAGGCCCCTCAGGAAGCGTGGGGAGAAAGGGCTCTCTCTCAGTCTCCACCCAGGCCGTGCTCCTCACAGAAACCCTGAGCTCCGGTTACAGAAACGGCCCAGCGGGGGACCAGGCGGCCACTCGCTCGGGAGCTCTCTGTACACCCCGATTTTCTGCACTTTAGTTTTGCTCCTGAAAGGGGTTAAAAGCCATCGCAGAGTGCAGGAAGGCATTCCTAATTCCTCATGTGAAGTTGGTTTCCAGTCGCCAAGAGGCAAGATGCTATTTGGTGATTGCTTCCTTGTTTGGTGGCTCCTGGGGAAGGGAAAATGTGTCTTTTAACCTTAGTTGTTGTCAACCACCATCAGTCTGAGGTAAAACAGGACATGACTGATGAAAATGGCATTCCAAAGACAGTTGCTCAAACCTCGGTGTCTCACTAGTGTGGAAGTGAATATTCGTGGTTCCAGCTGTATGACTGAGTGAAACATAGGGAGGGGTTTCAGCTGGGAACTGTTACGCTTTGGTCTGATAGGCTACAGTAACGTGAAGGCATGGTGGTGTGAGTTTTCGGTGCCTTTTCGAAAGGAACAACTGACTCTGCACCCATTCCAGTGATGTGAGAGGTCAGGTGCCCCTCACTCCACCCCCACATGCCAGCAGTGAATAAAAGGGTTAATAAAGTGCTCTCAAATTTCAGCAAATTTCTGTACACTCTACAGTATATCCATAAGGAAGCTAATTTGAAGACTAAAGAAACATGAATGAAACATGAATGAACTGAATGAAACACAATGATTTTGCTACTGCTCATAGTAGCGGTAGTAACTTCCTCTTCACAATATAAACCATCTCTAACGGGCTCTTCTCTGTGTTTCTGTTGTAATGCAGTAACGCAAAAATGATACAGGGACGGCACAAATAATTAATTTACCAACCCACAGCATCACAAACGCAGGTATTTCCAGGTGGCCCTCAATGTTGAAACGAACAAGGAAACAAACAAAGGAACAAAAGCTGAGAGAGACCAGTTTCCACCCCGACTGAGATCTACCTGGAATGTAAAAACCCCTGTAAGAGGTATCGCTGAGCCGGGGCTAGTGTACACAGTCTTTCACTGTCCTAAACCCATACATTCCCCCCAGATGTCAGCAGGCGCTCTGTTATGGTGGGGGGGGGCAGTATTGTCTTGCAGAGCCACTACGAGTTATTACCTCACTGTCTTTCAACAGCCAGTGCATTTCAGTTCACTCACATACAAATCAGAGCTGCTTTGGCCGAATGTGCGCAGTGTAGCGCCGCGGATTGTTCAGTAATCCCGCTTTCTCTCTCATCCTCTGTGCTGAATGCCCCGCTCTGTGTATGAGTAATGGTGGCTTTGGTTGAACAATGCGGTGGTTTTCTGCCTGCTACAATGGCCTGTTTGCTCTGGGTGATCCCTTTAAGTTGGCATGGTCGCTTTTTGCTATCACTATCAGTCAGGAGATCTTGTTTTCACTTTTCAGATCAAAAGACTGAAAGTGCAGCGGCTCATTGTGTCCACACATATATACGGGATTTAGGGAGGCTCTGAATGCGCATGTCTGTGCAGTGTGTGTGGGTCACAAGCCTCTGTCTGAAGGCTCTAACCTTTCTTCCCCCCTCCTCTCCTTTCCTCCCTCTGCAGTCTTGGACCCACAACATTTCAAAAGAGAAGGAGTTTCTCCGCAAGCTGGTGAAGGCCAATGTCATCACAGACTTAACCCACGGGATCTGAGGCTGCATGGGATGCCTATCCCAGTGAACTCCTGGGCAGGGAGAGAGCTGGGAGACGGACACAGGGCGGCAGAGAGCGCAGGAGCTCGCCGGCCCGCCCCTCTCTGCTCCAGAGCCTAGCCCCCTACCGCCTTCCCGGGAGGTGGGAAGGCCGGCCCCCGGGGGAGACAGGCCCGCCCCTCCTGACCAATAGGCTCCTGCGTTTGGTTGCGGGAGTTGAATTTCCTTCTTGCAGTATGTGAACGGTACTAAGGAAGAAACGAAGATGGAGGGGGCATGAGAAACTAAACAGAATCAACTACAGACGATCTTTGTGTGCCAAATGTACCTCTGATGGAGTGACCTCATCAAACACCTGAATGTATTCACAGTGTAAGCATCAAGGTTTAGCAGTGCATTTTAAGCGGCCTGCCCCGCCCCCTCGGTACTAGCGTCTCCGTCCGGGCAGGCACTGCTCCTACCCGGCTGCTGTCTGCCAGCGGGGTGAGGTGCAGTCTTTTTTTTAATCCCCACTTTTTTTTGTTTTTAAATTTTCATTTTTAATTTTTTTATGCCTTGGAGTTTTAGCATTGTGATTGGAAAATGAGGCTGTTTTTCTTTTTTTTTTTTTAATTTTTAAAGTATTTATTTCCTGACACCGTTGTCTGGAGTTTAGCAGAGCCGTGCAGGACAGTGGTTTTCAGGTCCCATACCTCCAATGAGCATGGTCTGTATCCCGGGGGATCAGCAGGCCAGAGAGACACCTCTTTCTTTTCCCTCTCAATCTCTGTCAAAATCTGTTCAATCTAAACTTATTTATTATAAAACCCTGCCTGAATTCACTGAACATTTAATGGGCTCAAAACTGATCATAATTTGTGCCTCTGCAAAGGGGTAGTGATTGTTTCTCTTTTCAGTATTTTTTTGGTTGTATTATACAGCAAATTTACTGTATTCATGGGTGATTCTATTTTACCTATTAGCCACCAGTATGGAGGAGCACCAATGATTTCATCAAAAACCAGAGCCAGTATTTAAGAAAAACAAGTGCAGTGACCACACCCACAGCACCAATGCCCAGCCGCTAATGCTTTCAGTCAAACAAAATATCTGCACTACCTTCCTTAAAGATGAGCAAATGCATTATGTAAAATACTTACATACAGATTAGTCCAAAAATAAACCATTGGGTGTGTGTCCCTGTTGGATCACAATCAGATCAATGATGGTCTTTTTTATGGTACACAGTTACACATTTCCGTTCTTTCCATTACTTGTAATAAAAGAAAGTTGACTCTCCTTTGTCACTTCGTAAAGTGGGATTGGGTTGTGTTTTTACTCATATTGCCGCAAGAAGAATATTCCCAAGGGGTATCTTGCTGCTGTCGTCATTGCCCCTTGTGCTGTGTGAGTATTCCACACCTCAGCGTAAGGGATTCGGCTGAGAGACACCATTATCCCCAAGACCTTCCTGTGCACCTTGCAATTTACACTGACCTGTATGTTACCTGTATGCCTCTCACACCTGCAGCTGTCTCTACCTGAGCCAGCCACTTCAGCGCTGTTCCCCTCTCTATTCTAGGTGAGACTAATGATGTTCTGAGAGGGATGGGGGATCAAATCAGTTTGGATTTCAGTCCATCAGGGCCACCCTGCCCCAGCGATAGTGCCATCATGTGTTTCTCATGGATGTTTGAAATTGTAATTTTATTGATTTTTAAGTTTTATTTATTTGTTCAGTTGCTTGGCACCCTTGTTCAGAGCGTCTCAAACGTATTCCATTAAATGCGGCCTGATGTTTACTGAAGTAATTCAGGTTAAGTGCTTTGCTTAGGGGTGCAGCAGTAGTGTCACTCATGGGAATCGGAGCAGTTTAAGTTACGGGGCCTGCTGCTTTACTACTAATCCACACTGCAATCTCAAAGCAGTGTTACGTGATATGGATCAGTGAGACGCACCATTGTGCAGCATAGTATTAAAAAGAAACCTTGTGGAAATACCAGCAACTAGATTGGATGTGACTGGGTGGGAACATTTAAACCAAGGTTAAACTTAATCAGCACTGTGCAGTGGATGTTGATGGGACACCCATCATAGCTGGATTATGGCCTGTGTTTCAAATGTCTATATGCTTCAGAATCCTGAGTCGGTGAAGAAGCCTTTCACTGTGGTCGGCATGTCCCCTTCATACCCTCTTGTTTCTCCTCATTTCAGCAAAAAATGGGATCCCCTAAATTATTTTCCTGGAGTCACTTTTGATTTGCTGGGTGGTTTCGAAGGCCTGGCGTATTCCTGCCTCAGTCTGCCAGCGGCTGTTCTTTGTTGGCGCGCTGCTGGATGGCGATATTGTGTTGTTCAGCTGATGGTATCTCATGAAGAGCGACACTCATTCAGTTTGGTCAATACACCACTTGTTATTTCCTGCGGAGCTGAGCTTGTCCAGCGGCCCCTCCCCGCCGCTTGGCTGAGGGCTGCATAGATGACGTCATCACGGGGGAGTGATTTTGCCCTGCTGATAAACCCCTACATAAAGCCGTGATTAAAAAAACGACACAAAAGAGCATATTTAAGGATGGTGAGGCTGAGCGCTTTGCGAGGAGAGATACAGGCCAGCGTAGGTGCCAGTGGAAACCCTGAGCCCGCGTTGGCTCGTGTGACAGGCAGGCGGTGACGCAGCGAGGCTGTCTGGGCACTTTATGAATGGCTCTCTGTGAATGGGGCCTGACACAACGCTGCTGCCTAATCAAAGAGTCCTGTTGCAGGAAGGGGGAGAGAGAGAGAGAGCGAGAGAGAGAGAGAGTGTGTGTGTGTGTATGCGTGTGTATGCATGCTTGTCCTTGTGTCTCCCTGGTTTTGTGCAGAAGATGTAGGGTCCCCTAGCAACCCCACAGGTTGTCATGCACCAGCTGTCTCAGATAATGGAGGACAAGTAGGTGGTGGCTTTGGACCTCCAGGTTTCCTTCCTGCAGACGCCTCCAGCAACAGGGCCCCAACCTGGGGGACTGTGAGGTTTCAGGCCTGGGCTCTGGACTGCGCAGGCTGGGCTGGACATCTGGCCCACGCCCAGGGAGTGGAGGAGCTGGCGTTAGCATCGCTGCTACAATCAGTGGGTAAATCAAAGTAGAAGTCAAGCAGACACTAAAACAGCTGGAGGAGTTTTGGTTAACTGTTTTAGAATTTTACACTGGGAATTAGGATTTTGTTTCCATTGAGAAGTCTTTGGTTATCTGAGAATTGCACTGCACACATTTAAGCACTTAAAAAAAGAATGAAATGCACAAAATAAGAATGAAGAAATATTTGGTTATTAATGTAGAAGAAATAAAAGAAATTTTGCTGCATGTAATATACACACTTGCACGTTGATGCACATGGGATTTTTCTGTGGTCAGGTGTAGGAGGAGAGTGGTGTGTAAAAGCTACAATGACACCACAAAAGGTAAGGTATACCCGACTAATCAGGTTACAGAGGACAGCAGGTCAGCCCTAATAGGCTATCTAGAGACAGCAACCTTCCCCAAGCCAGCTTTTATCTCCCAGCGGAAACATAGACCGTCGGGGCCAAATATGGAGCCTTCAGAGATACTGTTTCCCTCTGTTTAGAGAAGCTTCACTTGCTTTGACAGGTTTCATGGTGCGCTGTTTTAAAAAAAGTTGGATTATTGTTATTGACAGCGGGTGCATCACATTTCACGAGCGCCCCCAGTACTGGGTTAATCCGTAAAAGTGTTAACGAGAAGGACCGCTGCCGTGAGAACGCCCACGTTCGAATTGTAGTGGGAACATCATCGTAGTGCTAGCTTCCTCCCCCCAGCCTGCATCGTTGGAAACGGACCCTCAGTGTCTTCAGTCTGGGTAAGAGGATCACCCTGGTTCACCCCATCCCGTCAGTCAAACCGCATCTCCGTGTAGCTGATACCTGAGGGCTGGGTTTCACCTGGTTTATTTAAGGCTTCTGCTGTCCACCTGCTGGCCTCCACACCCCTCCCCGGTGTCCCGTGTGCAGCATGTGGGTGGTGTGCACCACGGCGCTCAGGCGAAACCGGCCAGATTCCCAGTTTAACGGCTTTTAAGAGACCACATGTTCTGTGTTTTATGCTTTTCTCACCCGGACTAACATCTGCAATTCGGCGGCCCCCCTTTCCTCTGCTGCGCCCTGTGTAACGTACACTGGATTTGAAGGTTAAGAAAACCTCTCCATCTCCAAAAAAAAAATCTCTCCATCCCGCTTATGGCTCTAAGGGACTTTGGGAAGATTTGTGTGAATACTTCACTCCCAAAACATAGAGTGGCCGCTTGTTATGCTTGCCATTTTTTTTCTGTGTTCTTTCTTTTTATAAATTTTGTTCCAGTGATCCCTGTGAGTGCTCTTGACTACAGTGTAAGGTGGACCAATGTCAGAGTATTTTATTGACATTAGGCGGACTATTAAGGTCAGATTGCAAGCAATGCTTGACTCGGGACCTGGAGAAAAGTTTTAAAGTCCTTGAAGTGTACATGCGGCCTTGAATTCCAGACCGTGTCCGAGGTCCCTCGCTCCAGTTTCGCACCACTTACCTGTGTGTGTGTGTGTGTGTGTGTGTGTGTGTGTGTGTGTGTGTGTGTGCGCGTGCAGGACAGCTCCCTCTACAGCCGAAAGGGCCGCCAGAGCCAGGCTCACAGGCCTGCTTGCAGTAAACCCGCAAATGGCTTTAAACAGAGTGTGAAGGCTCAGAATGAGCACAGCGGGCAGGTGGCTCCTATTTAAAGAGGATCCTTGATCTGCAGGCGAGTGTTGAGTAGAGGGACAGGTGGTTGCACCCGTGGAGGTGGCCCCCGTGACACGGCATTGTGATTGAAGACAGGAAGGATGCAGAAGAATGCCATTCTGTCCTTTGAGGGGGAACGGGCCGGGGGTCAGGGGTTCCATTTTCGCTGCGCCCGTCCCTTCTTTTTCCTCTTTTTCTGTTTGAAACCTAACCTCCAGGTTACAGTCCGCTGCAGCCCGCATTTTGTGAAAAAGAGAGACAAAGAGAGGAGCGCATTTCTCAGCGTTACCCCCCCCCCCCTCCCTTCCTGCTCTGCCAGCAGAGGGACGTTATTTCAGGAGGGGTGAAAGCCGATGCTGGGAGATCCGCGCCTGGATCCGGTTTCAGCAAAGCGGGCCAAAAACAGGTCTGCAAAGACAGCCCCTTCCCATCCGCAGAAACGGGCTGTGCGATTATCACCCCGCCGGGAGAGAGAGGCAACTGGGGAGTGATCGGGCTTTTGTGGGAGACTCCTCTATAAATGTCTGTTAGCACTTTAAAAGGTGCATGGCGATGTGTGTCCTGTGATTAAAAACAGTGCCAGCGTCACCGGGCGCTGGACTCTGGCATCAGGCCTGGGCCCCCTTGTTTTTTTCAGGGTCTGTAAAGGTGGAGTTGGCTTAAGGGCTCCCTTGTGACCCGCAGGTTTTGGGCCTGTGAACCCTGTACAGGTGGAGGAGCCTCCGCTCTGGCTGTGTGCGTCTCCGCCTGTGCCGGGCCCGTGCAGACGTGCACTCGGCCAGAGAGGCCCGAGCCCAGCTGCACGAGAGCGCCTGCTCACCTTCACGCGGGGCGGCCTTTATTTCGGCTGTCAGCTGCTCGGGGTGCTTCCTGCGCCTGCACTACGCCTTCGCCAAAATCCGAATTCCTCGTAAAAGTCGGAGCACAGATGGGAAACAGTGTGTTCTCACAGCTCGGCTTACTGCTGAGGGCTCTTACCATCCACAGCTCTCCACGGACCTCTTTTATGGCCGGGATTTTGACGCGACTCGGAGAAACAGTGCAGCAGAGATGATGTGATCAGATAGATGGAACAGTATCGGCTCAGCTCACAGGGATGAGACACCTGCTGCCTGTCCTCTTTAAAAAAAACTCATGTCTTTTCACCTTTGCAATGATAGTTACTCAATTTGGGGTTTAAAATTGAGCATGAAAGTGCTCAAATAGTACATATTAATTTTAAAACTCTTAGTTTTATTTGTTTAATTTTCTGATGTATTTTGTGTTTTATCTAATATTTGTTGTCAGAATTGTCCTGAGCAAGGATATCTTCCAGATAACCAACTATCAGTAAATATAACAATAATAACAATTACTAGTAGCAGTAGCAGTATGATTTTTATCCAAGTACTAAAGGCACTCTACAGCAGTTTGAAGTTAAGTTTAGAGTACTTCTGTTTCGAATTTTTGTGTTTCCACAGCGGTGGCGTATTAGGATGAGTATAAATTAACCAGAGTACATACAGTCTGAGGCCATCTATGCGTTCATGTGATAGGGAGGGACTTTTTTTAAAAAGCCAAAGCTTGCAGCTATGTTATCAGTGTTTAAAAACAATGCTGACAGCTAATTCACAGCTGTGAGCGGAGCTGCCATTAAACAGGGGTTCCGAATCATAAAACCGAATAAAAACAACATTTTGGAGCAAAGGGCGCAGGGGAGCACGCTAAAGGCCAAAGAAACACCGGCCTGGGAGGGAGGTGGGGACGCAGGACGAAATGCGAGAGGCTCAAGAGAACAGTCCACTCTTAAAACCGTCCGCCACATCTGCAGCCTCACACTCCCCTTCCTGCCTGGCTCTGGACAGGGCGCAATCTGGTCCAGCGTCCCCGTTTCCTCATCTGGAGCATGCACTGGGGCGGCGCTTCCCCGCTGGGGCACTGCTGCTGTACCCTTGGGCAAGGTGCTGAACCCACCACTGCCTCCGTAAATATCCAGCTGTATAAATGGGTAACGTAAAAATTGTGACATACGTAAGTCACTAAATGACAATAATGTGATGTAATGTGCTGCCCCAACCCAGGTCAGGGGTGCTGGAGATGCTAATGCTAATGCTAACATGCACTTGAGTGCGCACTCAAAGGGCCCAGCCTGGCATCCAGGTAAAGACCAGAACCTTTGTACGGCATGTGCATCTCCATTGAGTGGACATGAAGCTTAGACTGAAGCTGGGAAAAAACTCCCCAGACCTAGGAAAAACAAGTAACATGGTGTTGCCAGCTGACCACAGCCCTGAATTGAACTCGGTAATGAAGTTAATTAAATTAAAAGCCCAAATTAGGTACTCCATGGTAAATAAGGTTTACAAGCCTTTATTTGCTAAAGGCTCTAGGTAACTAAGCAGGGTACACTGAAGGTCCATGTAACAGAAATACTGCCATTATTTTTAATCTGTTAGTTGTGTTCTTTATCACATTATAGTGGGAACACATCTATAAAGTCCATATGGTCTGTGTATTTCCTCCTCAGCTTTTGTTTTCCCCCATAACATCCCAAGGCTTACTCTCCTTGGTTGTTCTCTGGAGAATGGGTGTAAAATATTTGCCTAATAAAGGACAGAGAAAGGGACTCTGTATGCCGAGATGCAAGGTTTCCGAGGAGGTTTAATTCCAGCGTCCTTTGGCGCCACAGGTAAATACATAGCCACGGGAGCCATCCAGCTCCGGGCCCTGTGTGTCAGGGATGTCCGCTGATCTGAGAACAGGTGCAATCTGTCATTTTATTTCCCCTGTCCCCTGTGCCACAGGCCACAGAGAGAAGCTGTGAACGAAGTCACTGTTCTGAAAGCAGTCAGCAGCGATTTCCCAGAATCCCGGATGAGCGCGCCTCACAGGCCGAGAGAGAGAGATCCGGGGAGCTGCTGTTGACATTTCGTTTTGTGGAGGCGGTACTACAGAACTGAAATTTACCCATGGTAGCTGTAGGGACTTAGTCATGCATGTAAGCCCCTTTAGCCGTGTGTACATTTGGCATATGTTTTTGATATGCCTGTGCCTACAGGCTCAGCTGTAGGTACACACAAGGCACGCTCATAACCCACGCAACGGCACACATTCAAGTTCACGCTCCTCACCCTGGCAAACACAGGGGTGTTTGCCCTGTTTTTGTGAGGGAATAAAGTTTTTTTATCCATGCTGAAGCACTAACATACCACATTTTCTGTATGAAAGGATTTTTGCGTGTACATCTCAATGTCTTACTATGGGATGTTTGCTTCTTTCTTCCAGAGATCTCTTCCATTTGAATGTCTGCTTTTTTTGTTTTATTATTTTGTTATTAACCAGTATGTTTGTCTGTGTCGCCTAGGCTCCTAAAATAAGGAGTAATAGAGGTTCTTTTTTTTTTTCAATGTTGCCTAAGCTCCCTAAGTCAGGAGTGATAGAGGGAACACAGAAAGTCTCCCAGACTTGTGCCTGAGCTCCCATTGGCAGCAGGTGAACAGACCCGTCTCCAGCCTTGTTTTGCAGCTCACTCGATCCAGCTTTAGGTGGGACTCGCATTCCTTCAATTCACACACCGCTGCGTGCATTGTGGTGAGCTCTATTTATAGGTAAGGGTCCTCCCAGCCAGCTGTCTTTCGTGTTGGAAGCAGGGCGAGCGCGGCCCTGTTTGCTCAGGGTGTTTGCAGTGGAGGGAGTCCCCCAGCCGAAGCTCCGCGTGTGGGTGGAGGGAAGCAGGCGGGGGGGTCGGCCGGGAGGCGGGGCCAGGCCGGGCGTGGAGGTGCGGTCGGCCCAGCTCCGGAATGCCAGGCCTGGGTGGAATTCCCGACACCGTTGGCCTCCCTGCAGGGGTCTAGATGCGGCGGTCAGCAGGGAGGCCGTGTCGCTCTGACCACCCACACATGGACTGTCCACAGCACACCGCAGTGTTCATATGGTCAGGTGTGCCTACCACACCTGCTCTTGCATTCCCAGCATGCTGGCTCCTGTGTGAGCCATTACAGAGCTGCGTCTGAATAAGTTTACCCAACTTATCCAAAATTTCACCCAAAAGTTCAATGGGCGGCAGTGTAGCATAGTGGTCAAGGAGCAGGACTTGAAACCAAAAGGCTGCTGGTTTAATTTCCCAATGGGACGCTGCTGTACCCTTAGGCATGGTACTTAAACCACAGTTGCCTCAATAAATGTGCAGCTGTACAAATGGATAACATTGTTAAAAAAAAAAAAACTGTAACTGATGTAAGTTGCTCTGGATAAGAGTGTCTGCTAAATGCCAGTAATGTAAAAAAAATTATTCAGTCAGTTATATACATGGCTGAGAGTTATCATGTTTGGGGAAAGGTGGTTGATTACTCTTGGGTGTGTTTCTGTTTTTTCTGTAAAGATAAAAGTCATTAATCTCATAAGAAAACATGCATTATAATTAAAGGGACTGCCCAATGCTCATACTGAATGGGTTAACCTTCAAGAAAGACCCAGGCAGAAGATGGTAATGGAATGTATGAACCTATTCTGGTGCGGCGATGTGGAAT
This sequence comes from Megalops cyprinoides, assembly GCF_013368585.1. NCBI lineage: Eukaryota > Metazoa > Chordata > Actinopteri > Elopiformes > Megalopidae > Megalops > Megalops cyprinoides. Next base: position 23,212,530 of record NC_050602.1, on the reverse strand, counting down.
CTCGGGTCCGAGGAGGGTCTTGCAGAGTGCACAGATTTGGGGGGGTGTCCGAATGTGTGTGGCGCTGGGCTCCCTGCTGGTAGAGGGTCCCCAGGCCATCGGTAAGGAGGAGGAGTGTGTCACCCCTGACCCTGCTGACAGCAAGAGCCCAAAAATGAGGTGAGACATTTATTTAGCAGATGCCCTTATCCGGAGCTACGTACAGAGTTCACAAACTCATACGGATAAATATTTACTAAAGCAATTCAGGTTAGGGCTTAGATTAGACTTAGCTTAGATACATACTTGATTAGATGCATATAATATAGAATATATCAGCAGCTGTACAGATGGGGTTGTATTAAGATCTGTCATATACCCTGCCAGAGTATACAGGTTAAACAAACATTGCAACTTGAGGTTTCGCATATTTAAAAGATGTGTCATGTTTGTTTGTTTTTTTTTCTCGTACTTCGGCACAGCACTGTGGTCTTTGCTTTTTTTGCTTCTGCCAGGTGGGACCAGGTGGGTCCTGCCAAATCGGCTGTGGTGAGGCCGCCAGAGGATGAGTTGTGCTGAGTTTGAGGTTCATTTACATTTACATTTATTCATTTAGCAGACGCTTTTATCCAAAGCGACTTACATAGGTTACAGTTCTTTACAATGTTATCCATTTATACAGCTGGATATTTACTGAGGCAATTGTGGGTTAAGTACCTTGTCCAAGGGTACAACAGCAGTGTCCCAGCGGGGATTGAACCGGCAACCTTTCGGTTACAAGTTCTGCTCCTTAACCACTATGCTACACTGCCGCCCAGTTCAGGTTCAGCGCTGAAGATCGTCAGGGAACCGTGAGAGTGCCGCTTGGAGGCGTGGATAGCAATGTGTTGTGTGCCACCCAGCAGCATCAGGGCCTGTCACCCGGGGTGACTTCTGAAGCTAACACTGTTCAAGAGATGTTACCAAGGGTGCTATATGAAGCCAGCACTGTTCAAGAGATGTTACATACGGGTGAAGTCTGAAACCACTGTTCACGTGTTACATATGGGTAAAGTCTGTAGCCAGCGCTGTTCAAGAGATGTAAACCAAGGTGAAGTCTGTAGCCAGCACTGTTCAAGTGGTGTCACCCAAGGTGACGTCTGAAGCCAGCACTGTTGGGCCTCCTGTGTCCCTGTCTGATCTAGGAGTGTTGTGTATGCTGGGAGTCAGGCTTGACCTGCTCTCAGACAGCTGATACAGTGGTACCCAAAAATGGAGCTGTATTCTGTAGAGAGTGAATCCACTTCTTGGCAGAGGTCCCAAGATCAGATAAATTGGTGTTCCCTGAAAAAAAGCACTTGCATCGGTGAGATCTGTGCTTTGAAACTGAAGTTTGAACAATGTAACTTTCCGTTAAGTATTAGGATAGGTACAGGTCAAATTCTGCTCATCTCCAAAGCTGTTTAACTTTAATCTTCAAAACTGAATTTAAAATACTCTCTCTTTTCAATATTGCATCATTAAATGAAATGAAAATGCATTTAATTTATGAGATAAAAAAAAAACCTCATTTTGTCATTGGAAAATTCAGGCCAATGACAACGTCGATGCTGCCTTGGGAGTTTTTAGATTACTGTAAAGTACACTCAATTACAGAACACCTAACCAAACACCCCCAATACTGTGAGTAAACCTGTGTAATATGTATACAATTGTTGTTATTAAACCTCAAAGATGTGTATTATTCCATATAGACTACCACCCCCCCCCCCCCCCCCCCCCCCCCATGCTACTCTTCCATGACTTCAGAGCGGTGTCACTGGATGAAATCACCAGTGAGAATATTTGTATTGCTTGGTGTCGAACACACCAATTTTCCGCGGTCACGTGGTGTGAAAAGTGGGGTTTTGCAGTTGATGCATGTGAAATTAAAGCAATTAGAAAATGCTCTGTGCAGACGATGCGCCAACACAAATATGAATTCCCTTGCGTGGCTTGGCCAAAAACGTTACAAACCCCGCTCATGACTGTTACTATGTTGTTGCTTTCTTTTCTTTGACGCGTATGCCCTAAATGCACAGCTGCATGTCCCATCACGCTAAGAAATTTGACTGCAACAATGCAAATCAGACAACACATTAACAGTGACGCGGAGAGAAATCTGAGCATTGCGGATAGATAGTGAAAAAAATCGAATCACAGTTATGACCGACTGGGCACTTGGGTTTCACGGAGCTTTGGCATGAGTGGACTAGGATATTTGTTTACAGGACTCGCCTCCAGCCCTGGTTTGCGATTACATAGTGTTTATTTAGTGCGCACCGCTAATAGATACACGCGCAAAGCCGCTGAAAATAGTGATGAGGGATTTTAAGCAGCGCAACAACGAACATGAGAATGCGGTGTGGGTTAATAAGAGAGGAAAACTTGTTTGACGCGACCTGACAAAATTAATCCTTTTGGAAACCGAAATGGGAATTAAACTGAAGTCATGAGGGATTATTGACAGTTTAACGATATTATCATGACACGGCTACCTGGACACGGCACGCTTCTGTGGGGCACATCACGTGACCGAGGCTGGTATTTGACTCCAGGTTTGAGGAGCAAGTCATATCTTCCTTTGAAGCTGCGACTGACTCAAAAATCCGCGGGTATCAGGGAGTAGAAAGCAGTTCCATGGCAAGCCACTGCAACGAGTTTTCTGACAGCCGTTCTGCCGCTGCAGAACGCGTCATTTCGAACTTAATTTGAAAAAAATAATGCGGGGAAACGAGTGCAGCACGCCAAAGGGATGAGGGTTTATCTTAACAAGATGTTTTTATATATAGCATCGGGGTCGCTTATGGTCGAAACGGTGATTATAGCACTATGGCACTCCGTTCGTAAGAAGGACTAACCACACCTTGGAATAAAGTGTGCTCGCCTTTGGATGTTTGTTTTCAACGCGTTCTCAGCTGACAACCTATTTCTTATTTTATTACATTAATTTACAAAATTGCTATGACTGACAGGTAAGAGCAGGTAAGCATACACTACGCCGGGGGTGCTTTGAGCAACTTTTTAAAGCCGGGGAGTTTTTAACTCTGACATGTCAACAGCGAAGTTGAGGCGCATTAATATACTTTATATTAAAAACAAAATAAAACTCGTTCAATCTAAGCTGCTGACTGTAGAAAGAGGAAGTAGATACTAATTTCGTCATTTGAAAATGGATATGTGGACACGAAAATGCGAAAATCCTTGGTTGCGTGATTGCATCCAAACAGTGCAATTCATTGAACCCTCAGGGCATGTAAGAGTAAGGCTAAACCACAAGTATAATCGTCAGTCTTTGTATCAATGACAAACGCATGAGATCATATCAGTTTTATGTACATTTCGTGACATAACTAGTTGAACTGCCTCTCTATGTTGAAATTGTTATTATTATGTCTTATGAATTATAACTTTACATGCATATGTATTTTAGTATATCCTGGTACCTCCATAAATCAAAATATGTTTTGTAAATAAGTAGCGCCAGAAAGGTTGTTTCCTGCAATATTTTTTGCGCTGTCGGTGTCAATTTTAGCGGAAAGCAACTGCGTCTGACCGTCCTTGCTTAGCTAACATTCGGTTCACTTCACTGGGAGTGGTATGCCTCTCCAATAAAATGCTTGAAACCATAAAAAGCATTTAACTTGCACACAAACCAAAAGGCAAAGGGACAGCACACTGTGCTCAGATGCAAATCATAATCTACTAGCAGCACTGTACTCCTAGTAAGAAATTAATTCTATAACATGTACATGTATATAATCTAGACCTACGTAGTTGCGATTTTACTTTTAATATTACTGTTAACTTCTGACAAATATGTGCTTGGGAAAGTCTTATATTAAACTATGAACACTTGTATTTTCTCTACACAGGATAAAGTATAAACGGAAAACAAGATTTTTTGGAGGAAAGAAAGAGGTTTGGGCAGAGGGAGGTGCCTTTCGATCTGTCCTGAAACCAAAGCCGTTGCAGACTTTGTCTCAAAAGAGCGAGATATTTCCTAAAAGTTGGAAACAAGTGAATTATGCCCCTCTAAAGGAACTTTCCTTGTGGATTTTACACTGCCAAGACATGCTCAGCTTCCGAAGAGGGGCAAGCGGGGAAAGGGCTGCTGACCCCTCAGGAGAGGATTCGGAGCAGCCCGGCGCGCGTGGAAGAAACGGTAATGCGCAATTTACGCTTCCTTTCATTTTAGTTTTAACAGCAATGCTTTTGCTCCTTTCGGGATGTCACAAGAAGCATGTACTCTTGAAGTCCTCGTCTTGTCATGTGGGTGGAACGTTGTCGCTATGTATATCGGCTCTATTTCCCCAAATGCCATTCAGTGCACCCTAAATGCGCATCGTTCCAACTGTATGTAGCTTCGCTCTTTCCGAAGAGGGCGCAAGAGCACCTTCTAGGCGTGACATGTTTGGTAATCAATCGCAGTGAATTACACTTGGACATCTTTCGACTTTACGCAAAGTGAAATTCCTTGTGTGAATGGGTTTTGCGTATGTGTCCGTTTGTTTGCTCCCTGCCTTTGCTCCCAGGTGATCAAACTACCGCGCTTAGAAAATCAAAGTCAGGTTCATCAAACAGAAAGCAGCACGAAGTCCCACCTGTCGCCCCGGTGGCCCGGGTGTCAATACTAAGTTTTGTCCAGATGAACTGCACTAAATGCAAATGCGCAATAATAATAATAATTAAAAACAACAACGGCACGCCTGTTGACAAAATAAAATGACGTCCCCAAGTACACTTTTTACATTTTCATAAGCTACTAAGAACTGAAGATCTGTGCGTATCTTTATTCATTGCGTGATAAACGTCTGGAATTCGTTTGCCATCTCGTGTTGCTCGGAGATACAACGCGACTGGCAGTACTTTGGGTTCAGCCTGTTTCCAATATCATAACTTTTCTGGACCGCCGAAATAAAATGCCTGTAATGCGCACACGGGCGGGCCACGTTTGTTTTAATTATTGGAATCGTCATTGTGTTCTACTCCAGTGGCTTTGAAGTACACTGTGACTGGAACATGCCCGTCTCTTGCAGTGCCCTGCTTTGCCCAGCGTTTCATGCCGTACTTACATGCCGTATTTCTGCGTTTCTTCACCAGCGGGATCGCCTTGTTTCCTTCGAATGCGACGCGGTTGCAAAACCACATGCTTTGCGTTAAAGGCAATACTTGTGGATACCGTGCGTTCCATTCTAGAACGCCCGATACATCTGATTTTATTTCCTAATCGTGCATTTTTTTCCTGAGATTTTCTTTACTTGATGTGATGTATGATGTTCTTCCATGCATTTATTAGGAAGTGAGTCACTTTAATTTACTTAATTCGGTGCAGTCTTGTTGATTGTATACAGTAAGTGTTGCCTCAATGTTGTTATTACCGTTGAGCTTTGTGTTTTTTTGAGTGTGACCAGGACATTTTGTCCGAACTGAAAATTCCACACAACATAACAATACTTAAAGTTGCTATTGTGTATATATTCTCACCTCAGCAATGCACGTTGCAGCCTTGTGTGGAATTTTCTCAACATGGCAACCGTGACCTTTTGCTTAAGAACGCATTTACTAACATTAATTATTTATTATTGTTAAGATAAACATTAGCAATGTATTTATAAATTGCGAATACTTCACTAATGCAGTTATAAATGTTTTATTGGATATTTGTAAATGCAATATATCCTAAATGGTGAACTTGTATAATTCAACAGTAAAAAAAAAAAAAGTAACCCTGTAAGCGTGTGTATATGTGTGTAATTGCTGTAGCATACCTTGCACATTGCACATTTTTAAATTATGGGATCTATTTTGGATTTAATCTCATTGTTAGGCCATTAGGTTATTAACTGTCTCTCAGTCTTGTTTTGAATGCCTGACACAGCGAAAAAGTATGCCTCTGATTGTGGCATGAGAATGCAATGAGTGAGATTAATTATGGTCCTTAGACCGCCACAAGGAGACCTAAATCTGGAGATGTTTAAGGGACTAACTATCGTAATGAGGCAAAAATAAGCCTGTTGCACAATTATTGTAATGTTTTTTAGAAGGAAACGTGAACTGGTAAATCCATCTAAAGACTTGACACTGACAGAATGGAGGAAACACCGCTTATATCATTTTTTAAAAAGCCCTCTCTGATGCTGCTGTTTAACAGAATGCTTAACAGTGTGTGAATATCTGTACTATAACGAGCTGTTGCCTAGTAGAAATAGTCCAACATTTAAATGACAGTCCATTTGTAGAATGTTGAAAAATACTTTCCCCTCAAATGCGGAACAAATTAACTTTGCATTAGGTTAAACCCTCAGTGAAACATGCAACCTTTCTTATCTGTGCCTTCTTGTAAACTGATTAAAAAGCGTTAAGAATGTTAACTGGACCCATTGTCCTCCAGCATTTGCGGCTGAAAGCAGTTTCCAGACAATAAACTGTATTCTTCTTAAACTTTAAGTGAGGTCAAACGCATTAATCATGGTGGGGTCGTTTACTTTGAAATAACAGTCCAGGTCATTACATGAAAGCAGCCCGAGACCTAACCAGGCGACAGTGAAAAGCTTTGAATATGGTTTGTTCGTCCAGACGGACTAATGGGTGCTTTTTTCCCCCTTTAGTTAACTTAATTTGAATGAATGAGATATGAGTTTGAGGGGATGCAGTGGCCATTTGAAAACCTGATTAAAATAATTGCTCTTCTTTAGGGTCCGGGCAGATTAAGAGAAACTTTTGCACTTTAGGTTAAATTGGAAAGCCATGTCTGTGGCTGAGACTGATGAATGGTTGGTCTGGTTCTCAGCTTAGTGTGAGGAACACCTGCACTCAGCAGGTAGTTTTTATTTTTTTTATGTGGACAGGCATAGGTGCTTAGTGCACACAGAAAAATATATGGAGTTGTCTAAATGGCTGTGATGTGGATATAAAGTACTGTGGGCTCTAAGCCAAAGAAAGTATATCACTTTTTATACCTGGCTTTCTTGAAAAGAAAAATTTGTTTAAAGTACTACTTCCCTCTCTCTTCAGGTGAAATTGAGATCTGTTTGGGTTTTCTCAGAATCCACCTATACCATAAACAGGACTAAATATGGACAGACTGTTGTCTGATTTAATATAATTAATTTAGATGAACTGTGTAAGTTGTTCTGGATAAGAAGGTCTGCCAAATGACAGCATTGTAACGTAATATAATATTGACAGACTATTGTCTGATTCAGGGTTTTAGTAGTGTTTAGTTATCATAAGATTTCATGCACACAAGCACTTGTATCACACACTTACACATGTACCCATTTATGCACAGACACACACACACACATATGCTCTCAGACATATACATACTTCCAGACACACACACACACACATTCACTTCCTGCTCCCTAACTTGACCAGTTCTCCATGACTGCACTTGAAATCCCATCCACACTACCGAGACTATCTGCACAAATGTATTCCCATTTAAGGAGCCATCCACTCAAGAGTACCTTTCCTTCCATTTATTTTTGGCCTTCAGTCATGCAGGGCGTTCACTTATTAAAAGGGGGAGGGTGGTTTAAAATCTGGAGAAATGTATTGAAGCACTTTTCCTAGGGGGCTGCAAGAGTTATAGCTTCTGTAGAACTGGACATTGATGTTTGTCGGGGAAAAGTGCACTCCGAAGGTCTGGAAGGTGGCTGTGTTGAAAAGCTGAATCTCAGTCATCAATCAGCTGACTACCTGATAACAGAACCCGGGGTTCCAGACCTGTGGTGTGCGAGAGAGGCAGTCCCTTGGAGTAAGGGAAGGAACAGGAGCAACTGTACTCTCTGCGTCTCTGCTTCAGTCCTAATGGGAGGATTGAAACCAAGGGGCCAGAGAATAAATCACTTGTCACAGAACAGGTTTCACTGCCACGAAGTCAAATTTATTTGTTCCCGCAGAGAGAAATGCTGGACTTGGCTATGACCAGATGTTTACAAGTTTGAATCCCAATTGCCCTGCATCGTGGAATAGGTTAGCCAAAAGTACTGTGTCAGAAATGTAATCATTCTCTTTGTTGTCTCATATGCCATCAAACAATAGTCCTGAATTATGACACAAACAAATTATTGGAAAGTCAGTGATTTCATTACTTTTTGGGGTATGTTTTACTGTCCAGATTCCTATCAGGGTTTGACGCATTTGATATTTTAAAACACTTTTCCTGTGTTATTTCATTAGGGCCAAGTCATGCCAATATGTGTGATTGAAATTATGCACATTTATGTTTGTTTGTCCAGCTTCCTTGAGTCGAGGTTTCAGTAGTTATTTCCGCAATGCCGTGTCTGCATTTTACATTTCAACAAAATGTTGGGGGCCCAGCTTGGACCCGTGTAAACTGCAGTGTACTTTCCTCCTCCTCTCACTGTGAAACTCATGATGGGAGGAGAATCGCGTCTGAGCCAAAGCGCTGAGCGATATCCCTCAGGCACAGTGGGACAGTAGGGGCAGGAGAAAATTAGGGGGCTGCATTTCTTTGTGGCAGGGTAAATGCTGGAGTCTTTTATGCCAGACTTATAATGAACAGCTGAATTTGTATGTAATGCAAACCACTAAAAATCCCAGGATCGTGTGGTGGACAATTAAGTTGCGTAGACTACAGCAAGCCATGTCTCTTGGCCAGTGCAGCCATTACAGTATGTCTGCTGGTGCAATGTCCTGGTTCTTGGTCTCCATACTGCGGTTTGATATCCAATGGGATTATCGAACAAATGCAGTAAACCAATTCAGTACGCACTGTGACTGGATTTTAATCCTTTTAACATTGGATCCGGGCCAAAGTGTTATGTAAGATTTGCCATCATCTCCGTCGTGTCTGACAGTCCAGTGCTATGACAATCTAGCGCTATTCATGTTTCCAAAATAATAAAACATACTTTGAAGCATGTTTTATTACTTTGGAAACATGAATTCCAATAAGCCCATTCTTGTGTATGTCTTTGGTTTTTCGTTGGATTACTTCCATAAGAAGACCAGCCTGGGTGGCCGGGTTTAGGGAGTTTTGAGTGTGCCTCCCCTTGTTACTCAAACATGCTCCACTGGTGAGCGGAAAGTTCACTGGCTGCAGCACCGACTGAGAGGAAAGTTGTTATCCACTTTGCACGCCTGGTCAGTGCCATTCAGGGGTCTGCATTCGGACAATAGATCACATACAGACAAAGGTAGATTTTAAACGCGTGAGCAGCCACATTGCAAGATCGTGATTGTCTTATAGGATGAGACTCTATAGGTGGCTTTACCATCCTTTCAGTGCATTTAGGCTTCTATTTCTCTCACTTAGAATTACAGGCCAATTACACTAACACGTTGAGAGTTGAATGTCCGTGGCAGTGAGGAGGGTTTTGTAAGAGCCGGACTGCTTTGAAACTTGCTGGGATTGAGTCGCGATGTCAGAGTCTCACATTGGGAGAATATGACAGGTGTGCACAAAACATGCGTGTGTGTTAGAGCTGTAGGAGTTAAAGTTTCCCCATCAAAATAAGAGTGAAAACAGCAACTCAAGTATAGGTATTGCCGAAGAGCCAGGACAGGTGTGGATTAGTCCAGAGGACTCACATACCATATGCCCACCAGTCACATGTCAGAGAGAGTGACTTGCGGTTTAGAGATGTTGTCTGAAGTCTGTGCTTCAAAGACGGAGCTGAGGAAAGAGTCATGGTGGCATGGGTGTAAACACAGTAAACTGGTCACAGACAGCCTGAGTCATTCAACGTCATTGTCAGAAAGAGATTCATCTATAAAAAATATCTTTCCATTTCAGTGCCTCGAAATACACAAAGAAATTGACAGACTGGGATTTTTTTTTTGCCTTCAGCCAGTTGAAATGCGTGCTTTTAGGATACAGGGAATGAATCTTAGCGCAGTTGTCTCAGCTTAATGACAAGGTTCCTGTTAAAATGGAAAGCCCCTGTTCTTAGCAAAATGGCTATTTCTGATCAGAGTCTCGCTGGCCTTCAAGCTGCTGTTTTTGAAACATTATTGTGGGTCACAGTAAAAATGCAAGTCTTGTACCATCTTTGTGTAGGAATAGGGCCAATGATTTGGTTCAAATATTTGTTCTGAACACACCTCCTGGTATCCGTAGATACACGCTGGTATTATCTGCAGGGCATAAACAACACAATGAGAGTCCAGTCTGGGAACTCATAGCTCAGGTACAGGTTGTACCTGAACAGGTGGGGTGTAGGAGATAAAGGGGTGGAGCCGGCTGCGGTGGGCGCGTGCTCAGCCCAGCGGACACCGTCTGTGTGAGGCCCGGGGCCACGAACAGGGAGGAAGGTCGCAGCTGGCGGCCCCCGTGCTGCTCGCTCGTGAGGACGCTGCATGCCGGGGAATGCAAACAATATCCACTTAATTTGTAAAGCAAAATAAAAAAATTGCACGCCTGCAGCGGTACCATGCGCGTGTCTGGGGTTCAGGCCCGGAGCGGCAACCTTAGAAGGGCTTCGGCACGGCACCGACGCACCCCTGGCATGCACAGAATCATACTGGAGTCTGCACGCTATGACAGGATGCTGCGTAAGGCCCACTAACGGCCCACTTGCTGTTTGTGTTCATGCCATTGCATGGCAAAGGCTAAGAATGTCCTTAGAAAGCATACGCCTCCGTGGCTAGAAAACATTGCTAATTGCATATTGTCTTTCAAATGATGCGTAGTGTAGACAGCTAGAATGGCATACTGCAGGTCAGAGGGCTTCATTCATACAGATGTCTCTACGCTAAGATGCTATATAGTGGTAATAACTACAAACAACGCACAAAGGTATGTTGAAAGTCATTACACTCTTCCTGGGATTCTGTTTGAAGGGCCTGTTTTTCCAACAGTGAAACGATCAAAATCAAAGGACCGTGGCCTTACTTTGCGAGCCTTCATTGCGTATGGGGATGTTTAAATGTCTTCACAGCTGGCCTCTATCCAGTGTCATTTTGTGGTGCATTTACTCCTACTAGCTGTAGAATTTGAGAAAAGAAGCACCAGGAACTGCGAGCGGTTGCCCCAGAAATCGGAATGAAAGGCCGGGTGTATTGTCTGCAAATGCAGCCTCGGCTATGCTGGGAACGTGTAATGCATTCGCTGTCTGACACAAACCATGTAATCGTTGGCACTATTCCCTGCACTTCAGTCTTGTAAATGCAAGCAAACAGTGTAATACCATACTTAAAAGTCCTATAAAAACATCAAAAGATCAGCCCTAAATCCCGCTGTCAAACACGGCTCTAATATTTACGGCCTCTTCTACGGATTGCTGGAAGGTCAACGTTAACGGTTTGATAGCCATTACTGATAAACATTGTTAATTTATAGACAGGTTTTTTAAAGTTAAACTGGGAACAATACCTTGATTGGGGAAAGGGGTTTGACAAAAGAATCACAGGATGCTGTCCCCTCTGCGACCTGCTTCCCTGATATGATGCATTGCCCTAGAGAAGTACAATTCTGAGTAGTGGATGGCTGCACCTTTACAATTTCTCACTCCCACAAGCTGAATTTGGGCACAGTTAGTCGACCGAGATCTTCCCACATTGGCTGTTCCCAGGAGCAGTAGCACCGGCCATTTCCGCATTCACTGCTACCAAACCCAAATGAGACAAAAATGCATACAAGCTGAATTGTGTGCAATCTCCTCTACAAGCATGTACAACCAAATGCAATCAATTTACCGTGTCTGTGCATTGCAGGTTTTAGCGGGAGATGACTCGCCCCCAGCTGTAGCGAGTGATAGGATTCAGGCATATTTACACAGAGCGGGGTGCTGCTGTTCTGCTACCGGGAAATCCTATCTGATCTTTACATCTGTGATCTGGCAGGTCCAGCTGCCGCAGCAGTGCGCGGTTACAGCGCCTCAGCGAAACGCCTCCCCGCCATTCAGGGAGAGTAAATGAGCCGTCCGTTCAGGCAGCTACGGGAGGGTCGCTCAGGGGAACGCCAGAGCGCATACAGATGGCTTCCTTTGAAAACGGGGCTTCGGCAGACCACAGAATGCGACGCTCGCCTCAGAGAAAAGTGTCCGACTCCCCCCAGGTCTTTCACAAACCGGCTGAGTCCTGTTCGTTTAGTAATTTTGCCCTCAAGAGACGCATTCCGGGCGTAAATTCATTTGTCCTTCCAACAGACCTCCGAGGCGCTCATTCAGTTAGCACATGTTTACATGGCAATCCAAGCTGATCAGTGGTTTAACGCATAATTTGAGGTTTTATGGTAATAATAATCACAATAATCATAAGAGTAGTAACAGTCCGAATATGAACATTTGTTGTTATTCCTGTTCTCCTGTTGCATAATCTCCCTGATGCAGTGACTAAAAAATTCTGCTCTTTGCCAAATAGGTCACACAAATATTAGGTTCAATAAAAACATATTTTGACCACACAATTTAATGTTATCACTTTGATGCAAACAGGCTATGCTCTGCTCCACTTACGCACTTAGAACTTTATTTTCATTTTATTAGTGGTACATAATAGGTAGTTATTCAATAATTTATAGCTATACCATAATGTTATTGTCTAATAAAATATTAGGCTACATAAAATTTGCTGTGCAAGGGGAGAATGGCTCTCAATCTGTGACAGAGAAAGCTTTCCCTGGAGTTAAAAAAATAATACTTCCAGCTTCACATCTGAATACATGTGTTCGTGGAGGATGTAGCTGTGAAAGGTGTGTAGAATTGGGAGTTAAATAGTAAGTAGCAGTTTGGGGAAAGTTTCATAACAATGTCATGTGTTTCCTACTGGACTGACATAAATACATTGACACACTCATTTTGTGATATTAATATTGGTGTATTGTGAAAAAGCAGCATTGTATGAGAGAGACCTGTAAAAAATAAGTATTTATTGATAAATACTGGGCAGTTTTCAACAGCATTGAGCATTACTGAAGGAATTTTATGAGCTGTGCTCCGCAGGACTGAGCAGGGTTGAGTAGTTTTGAGTTAGGTTGAGTACAGGTGAGTAGAGTCAGTGAGGAAAGGTTCTCCCCATGTTCTCCCCAGGTTCTCCTCAGGTTCTCTTCAGCGAAGAACAGGACTGTATGGTCCAGGCACCCAGGCCAATTCTCTCGTGTCCCCTTTTGAAATGTCTCCAGAGGTCAGAAAGTCCACTATTATTTTCTGTCCAATAATAACAGCTCTTATCCTTGCTTGTGGTCTGTGTGTGCCTGTATCCCTCACCAGCTAAGACTGGCTGTGCACTCTGGTTCAAACATTATTTACAATAGCAAGAATAACAACGGTGATAATGCAGCAACAATATTGTTGTTTTAGCTATTTATCGCCATGACTTACTTAGATGGATTATCTGGGCATTATTTGGTCTTGCGGTTATTAGTATGAGAAAATTACATCTCATCAGATTTTCCCAAGGAAAATAAAAGAAGATATTTGCACAGCTGAAATTGTAGTGCGCTTGGGTTGCCTGAGGTTGTAATGTTATGTATTTGCCAATGTCCGATCTATTCCAAATGTTCTGACCCACCGCCGAGGCTGTGGAAATCTGACACCTCAACAACCCAGACAGGTAATAAGGTCCAGCGAGGCCTCTCAGATGGTACTGGCAACGTGTTCAGCCAACGGTTAGCGTTAACGTCTCCTCTGACTGGAACCAGGCCTGAGTGCCTTGTGGGCGCAGGTATGCATTACTGGAAGGAACAGGGAAGATTTATGATGGCTTCTGGGGGAGTTAAGTTTTCACATCAGTTAGAAAGCGTGTCTGGCAATAATTAACCGAAACGGAATGCCCGAGCGCACTTTGCGGCTCTGCTTCCAACAGGTATATTTTACTGCCATTTTGATTTAGCACGAAGTTCCCCTGCTGCACCACCTCACCTGTAATGATAGCCTGACCAGGACAGATGGAACACCTCTAGTGGCTGCTGGGTCAGAGGCCCTTGAGAAGATAATAAAATGGCAGAGACAGTGCTAATAAGTCTTTCTTCCTGTCTTCTATATGTCACTTATTAGGGAAAAGGACCATGGCGTGAGACAAATTTTTTTAAGTTAAAACAACAAAGATTAGTGAAATTGCCGTGGGAGCATTGCATTTGCACCGTTTCAAAAGGATATTCTCCGACATATATTTGTCTGCAATGCTGTTGCAAAGGTTCAAAATGTGCATTTGCAGAAATGCATATTGTGCAAACATCTGCCCGTGTAAAATAAACGTGTCATCTAGCATTAGTTTGTGGGACATTAGAGTCACCAGCATCATAAATTGTTTTTCAGATGTGGGTGATTACTGTCATTTTTGGGGTTTGCATATTTCACACAAACAAATATAAACATACAAGCAGATTTTATTGAATGGTGCTCACCATGTTCTGCCTTGAAATCCTTTTCAAGCTGGTATTTATGCGGTAGAGAAGCACTGATCCCAGACAAATCCTGTCATATTACCATGGCCCAGAGGCAGGGCTTGTTTTGGTGTAAAAATGAAAAGTCAGGTTCATAGAGACCCGGTTAACGGCTTCTAAACATGTGCAGCTGCGGCATTAAAGCCTCTTATTGTCTTTTCTCATGGGGTTGTTATCGGACCTGTTGAAAGATTCCTCTTACCTATAAAGCATTGGTTCTAAATCAGGGTGGGGAGTGATTGCATGCCGCCTGGTATTCAGTTTCAGCCTCACGGCTTGGCAGTGAGATTTCTGCCCCGGTTCTCCGAAGTGGATCAGGGCTATGAAGAGGGTAACGGGTTTGGTGCCCAATTCTTGATTGACTTCTAGAGCGGGACAGTTTCTCCGAGGCCCTGAGGGATGTTCTCTGAAAAATGTTTGACTTTTTGTCTTGCTGTTATCTTTTAATGCACACATCTGTTTTGAGCTTTAAACCAAAGTTTTGTAAAATAAAAGCCAAGAAAAGTGTGGTTACACATGGATCACTAAGCACTGCAAGTGCAAAGAGTGGATTTGCCCCTTGCCCCCAGTGGATTGCCCCTTGTCAAGATATGCTATTCATGTTTAGGTCTACCTTCATACAGTGTAAATCAGCCTGAGTCTGCCTATGAGGGGTTGACAGGAGTTTGACATCTCTGTAAAGCTGGCCAAAGACTCAGCCTGTAAATAAGTAAGTAAGTAAAATTAGAATTAATTTACATGTAGCATTTTACCTTATTTAATGGAACCAAGACAAATAAAAGAATGTTTCCATGAAAGCAACTTTGGGTATCCTGTCTACACATGTGTTTGTGCTCGGTGTAAATGGTTTCCTTTTGTACTGAAATGGGACGTTGTCACAGTATGGTACTTGCAGCTTTCTGCAGAACACTTGGCTCGGTTTCAGGTTCATTTGGCAGTTATTTGAATGCTTTAAACATTTGCAAATGTTGGTGGAATGACAAGCTCCGCTCACATCCCATGTCAAAGGCAGGCCTCTGTTTTAAGTACCTCCTAGATATCAGACATAAAACGGAGGGGCTGCGTGTCTTATAATCTCTCAATTTAAGAACTGCAGGCGATCCGCACTCTTCCTGATTAAGTAAACGATGGCTGCATCCACCCCAAACGTTTTTTCCCTGAGTTTAATTTGTTCGTAGAATATGTGCCCTTTTAATCTCCAGTGATAATAACCATATGCAGCTTGCATTGAGATTGCGGCCAGCGTTTCAGCTGGTGTAAGCTTTATTTTCCTCCCAGAGTCATTTGAGCGCACCGGGGTGAAGGTTTTCATCTTTAGTTTTCAGTAGACCCTGCATAAATCGCCACTAACAGTGTGCAGTGTTCACTGACTTAAACCATCCAGGAATAAAATATGCTTCCGCTCCCTGTGTAGTAATGCTAAGAACTTAGCTAAGAAGCTGGGTCCTTTAAGGATAATGCTGCTGACTTTCTCAGAAAGCCCCATCCCTGGTATAAGATCCTATTTCAACCTTTGAATCAAGATTTCCAGAATCAATTCCTTTGCAGATTTCCAAGCTCTTGTATGTTACTGTTAAAACTCTTCTCCTTCTTCTTCTTCTTCTTCTTCCCTTTCTCTTTTGTCCTCTAATCTTTATAAACAGTAGCTGAACAGTAATAACGTTATTTGCTTTAGTAATTACTGTGGTAACAGTGCAAGTGGAATTACCGTACGAAATAAAGCTGTGCTTTCATTGCATGTCTGTGGCGGCTGCGTATGGAATCAGTCTTCCCATGACCTTTAGCAGAATACCCATGCCTGCAATCTAGGATACAGGAAGCAATGTGGCGAGGGGGGCAGCCAGGGCACTCTATATTTTTAGAAAACAACATCAGTGAAAGAGACATAAAAAGCCTAAAAGAACATCATGCTCCCTCACTGTTGATTTACCTGCTATTTTTACCTCCTGCTGGGTGACAGGTGGCTATTTATAGCTTTATGGCTGTGCACTTTGTATGCACTGTGCCATGTTTGCAAGTTACATATATCTTTTTTCTGTGAAAATTACTGGAAAATGATTTCATTCTTCGACGTGATTAAGGCTGCGCAATGTATATACAGGTATTCTATTGCAATATCAATTTTCTGCCGGCAATTTCATTGCTTCCGGAAATAAGAGAGAGCCAAGCCAGAGAGACAGGCAAATCTGTCAGCTGCAGTAATGTCTGCACCTCTCAGCCAGGTTCATCTGACTTAAGGAAAATGTGCTGGTCCAGTAAGTTTATAAAGAGTTTGTCCCCAGTCAGTTTGACCCAGTGAACCGCGTCTGTGAGGATCATGTTACACACAAGTGCCTGATGGGTTGTGGGGTGGGTTAGTCATGCCACTGGCATAGGGAGATCCCACTGCGGTTTGGGTCACCGATGAATGCACACACCACAGGGGCCCTTGTGCCAAGCCTACACACACACACACACACACACACACATGCAAGCCAGCACGTCTACACACTCCACTGCATACCACCTCTCCATTCTTCTGCAGGGACTCAGGTAATTGACGGTGCTGTAAACCCTCGAGGTAGGCAGGGATTACCAGGAAAGTGGTTACATTCTCTCTGCAGCTGGCAGAGGAGCTGGTGTCCCCATTTCCTCTTTCCGCAGAGAGGGAGCGTGCTTATCACCTACCCTGCTAGTGACCACACTCGACCCCCTCACCCCAAAGCAGCCCACTGAAGGAAAGCCAAAAGTATTAATTTACCTGTCTCTCCCCAACTTTCCACCTCCACATTTATCACGGAGAGCATGCTTTAATCCATGGAGCCGTGTCAACTAATGCAGTGTGCCAACTCCTACTGTCAGCACTGAATTGCGAAGCGTTGTAAATATGCTTTGTAACAAACACTTACCTCTTGTTTTTTTGGCCTTGAAAATCGTTATTCAACAGTGCAGGTATGTGAGACAATATTTAGGAATTATGTTGCAATACTGTACAGTTTTATGTGTGTGCAAACCTGCAAACTGCACGGTTGTATCATACAAAATTAAAAGAATAATTACCTTCGGAAACCTCCTGAATTATACATTATATGAAATTAACCCTCATGGGTAATCTGCTTGTAAGAGCCTTCATAGAAAGAAGCTTTTTTTTATCAGAGGAGCAATGGAGTTAACTGACCATCGGTGTTTGGAGATGGAAGGAAATTAGCCATTGGGACAATAAGCTGAAAAACAGATAAAAGGAAAAAATGTGAGAAATCACATACAGTTGCTTCAAAAATGAGCATTTGCCACTTAGTGGTGCCTCTGTCTTCTAATTTTCCAATATGTTCTGTTTGTTTCTGATATCAGCAGCTATGCTTATTTCTGCAGTTATAATAAGCTGTTGTTGTATTAACATCTATGCTTGGAAAAAATCCAGAAGCTTTTTATGACAAGCTTCTAAGGTTTTATTATTTTCTTCTTTACAGCTGCGAGGTTATGGTTATAGTTATAGTAATATTTTTTTAGAGTCTTGTTTTTGCCTGACATGTTTTCTGGGCTTTGCAGGGTGTGTGAGCCTGAGTGCGTGACACACACAGCTATGGAGAGAGGACCTTCAGATGCCGTGTTCTCCGTCGCGTCTACGATGGCACAGGCTGACACGCTTGTGTTTTTTTTTTTTTTATACTCTGGCATCTTCGCAAGATTGTTTTCCTTAACAAATGGCCATGTAGCAGGAACCACATGGCTCGTGGATTTAAAAAAAGGGTTGTGTATTTTCACCCAGAGTTCAGTGAGGTACCGCAGTGGCTCAATGAGAAAAAGCTGGTGAGATTCTGCTTTGGTCTCGTATGCCGGCTGTAACTGCCACCACATGCAGTCAGGCTATATTAATACACCATAGGTCCGTGGGGGTGGTATTTGTCCTCTATATGGACCCCAACTAAAGCTGGCAGAGCATTCTGGGAGGACGGGGCGGGGGTGGGTCACACAGCTTCTCGGAGGGGCTTTGCTGTTCATGGTGCTGTTTCCTGAAGAGAAATATGCCTTAAACTCTAACCCTCTAGATTGGGTGCTGGGTGTGTCCAGAAGGGTCATGGACTATAACAACCAGACAACGCCCCTACATTCAGCTGTTTAGTAATTGCATCACACAGGATGCTTGCACAATTCAGGGCTGTACAGGAAATGTAGTGAGCGGTCTTTTATGCACGACCGTCTTCAAATGTTTAGCGCTTTGTCGTATTTTCTTAGCTCTGGCTCATTGTCCATGTCTTGCGTTCCAGCTGGGTTTAAATTTAGTTTTCAGAGGGTTGAGGAAACCATACATCTTATTAATGTGACTGGTAACTTGGTGAGCAGTCGCACCCTGTAAGCTCACTTGTAAATGGCATTTCAGGCTGCGCATCTTACTGCTTCAGTAAATTGCAGGCAGTTGAGAGAAAAAAAAAAAAACGAAAGAGCTGGAAAGAGAGAGGAGCAACCTTTGGTTATGTAAAGAGTTAACTTTTTTACACATTCTGAATGTTTAAACATCTTATTGCTTCCTCATCGTGGCAGTGATAGACTCTGTGGAATTCCTGCGTTATTGACAGTGCCTGCCATCCTCTCGAAAAACATCCCTGGCTCTTTCAGAACATCACTGACAGGCCTTTCTAAAGAAGGTGCTGTTTGTGGGATTCGCAGTTTTTGCTGCTGCTCCTGTGGACAAGCCGACACAAGCGGCCTGTCGTGCCTGAATACCCCGGGTTCCGTCTGCAATGACACTGAACACACAGAACCTGTAAAAAGACCCTTTTTCTGCCCATGATCAATGCGGTGTTAGCTTGAGTGTGACCTGTAATTTATGAGTTCAGTTTTCCACTGTCCTGCCGTGAGTCTTGAATGTGCACGTGTCCTCACTAAATCACTGAACAGTGATTCCCTTGTTCTCCTTCCAGATGGGACGCGGTGGCAGCGAAAGAGTGAGAGGCAGGAGGTGTCAGGTGTGTCAACAGCAGGTGCCTCCTATCACCTGACAAACTGGAAGGTAAAGGCCGTCTTCTTTCCGCTTCATTTTGCAGCGGATATTGCTTGTACTTTTCCAATATTCTTTCACATTATACCCATGAAATATTACACGTGAAATAGTATATTAAACAGATCTAAATTTGTCAATACTTGATTCGTTTAGCATGTATATATTACAGTAATTGGAACCTAATAAGACTGTGAAAATGGGGCGGCAGTGTAGCATAGTGGTTAAGGAGCAGGATTTGTAACCAAAAGGTTGCCGGTTCAATCCCCGCTGGGACACTGCTGCTGTACCCTTGGGCAAGGTACTTAACCCACAGTTGCCTCAGTAAATATCCAGCTGTATAAATGGATAACATGTAAAGAACTGTAACCTATGTAAGTCGCTTTGGATAAAAGCATCTGCCAAATGAATAAATGTAAATGTAAAATGCAAGCTTTGAAATTAAATCCAGGTGATTGCTTGGAGGTACCAGTCTCTAGCACACACACCAGGGAGACGGGGCTTAGAGTATTTAATAAACACTTGATACCTCCAACCCAACAGTCTCCCTAGTTTATGTTTTTTCAGTTAACCTTTCTATGTGCCTCTTGCATGTCTGATTAGAATGGGACACTCAGACCTTCCACAACTAGATACACCGAGGTGCAAGGTTTTCTTACTCTCCTGGCTGTGCTGGTCCTCTCTCTTGTCCTCTCACCCCTCTTTGAAATCTAGGCCACTCTATCCGTCTGGCCACCACTGCAGAAACGCACTCTTTCACACTATGGATGTCCTTAAATAATTAACCACCAGGTAGCAGAAAGGTGTTGAGTGACAATTAAGTGATTGTTAAGCGAAGACGCGGGTAGCAGGAGTTTCAGGGGGTCGTACGAGACGCTGCCTCAGAGGCCTGTCCCAGCCAAAAAGAGGGAGGGAGCGAGGGAGGGAGGGTTTTTACGTCGGGGGACTGGCAGAGCTGGAGAGGATCAGCTTTCTCACAGCAGCATGAGTTTTGACAGTCACAGTTGGGGGTTGGGGTTTGGGGGGGTTTGCGGTGGTGGTAACGCATCGTAAATCAGATGAAGGCAGTCCAAGGAAAGCCGTGACTGGAGGCCGTGTTCAGAGGAGAAACGAGTTCCCTTCCTGTTTGAAACCAGTGGCTCAGTCCGAAGCCATGGCATAAACAAGCCACAATAAACACCTCATTATTATTGCAACAATCCCAGGCTATTCATACATATCGGTTATTAGCGTGCTAGTATGTCGCCAGTCCTGCTCCTGGCTCGAAATCATTTCTATGAACTGGAGTAATTGACACTTAACTCCAATTTCACATGGATTGCTGTATTTGTATGGACTGCTATAAGTGAGGTTGTCTGGTGGACCCCTTCAGTTCCATGAAGTTTATGCAAGCACATCTTGCAAGAAACCATGCAGTTTCGATTACCAGGACATACTGTAGCTGACAGAGCATATACACACTGATTTTAATTGTTATTGATTTCTCTGTGATGAGGGGGGTTTTGTGGATTAATCTTGGGAAGCATTGCGGGGCTAACTCCAGGGCCACTCCAAAGTTTTCTTTGCATTATATTTCTATGGAGGACTTCACAAGCCATTATGAATAAGGCTTCTTCATCTTGGAACCGCTCAAAAGAACAAGATTGAACAAGAAGGCCTAGCACAGACTGAAATTGGTCTAACTGTAGGTTAAGTGGAAAACATACCTTCATGATTACTACATAATCACAGAATAAGTACCATGTAACATCCCTGCCTCTGATGTGAATGCCAACAGTACCCTGTCTCTTTGTCTGTGTAAGTACATAGCAGTTGCACAGTAATCAGTAATCACTGCCTAGCAAATGTGAAGGTTGACCACGTGTTCGGGACCTTCATGTTGTTTCTATTCCATTGTTCCATTGCTACCTCCTAGAGTCCCACAATTAATTCCCAAAACTTTTTGGATTTTTCTTTTTTCAACACACGCTAATTTTCTAATTTGATTCACCTGAATGGCTACACTGTGCAGCCCTCCCAGGGGAAATACGGCTGAAGGGCTGCAGTGACCCCGTCCTGCCTCTCTGTTCTCAGATGATGCTTTGGATGCTGGCCTCCCTGCTGGCCCTTGTGGATGGGGTAATGCCGTGGGAAGGGTCTGACCCCCATATTGCAGCGGGGGACGTGACAGGCCAGTGGCCCCCCAGTATCCCCAAGGTGGAAGAGGTGGGAGACAGGAGCAACACTCACTCTTCCTGGGGCAGCATGTTGGGTAAGCGTCTGCATCGTTATTCCCGATCCGTAGCTTTTGTCTGCATCGTTATTGGTGCATTGTTCATTTTCATAGCAGATTGCCTTTAACCAAACCATCTAACAGAGCTTCCTGAGACAGATTTACACAGTGCGCTTTGCTTGGGGCTCAAGTGGCAGTGCCCCACCCAAAATCAAGCCAAGCCTTACTTTGTCATGAGCTCTTTCTGCTTCACAACTTCATCACTGCGGACTCCCATTATATTAGTACATTACACTAATGGTATTTAGCAGGTGCTCTTATCCAGAGTGACTTACATAGGTTACATTGTTTTTTTTTTCCTACATGTTACCCATATTTACTGAAGCAATTCTGGGTTAAGTACCTTTCCCAAGGGTACAACTGCAGTGCCACAGTAGGGAATCGAACCGGCAACCTTTCGGTTAAAAGTCCTGCTCCTTAACCACTATGCAACACTGCCACCCGCATTGACTGAGACTCAGCAGAAATTAGGCATTAAAAGCACTGTGTCGCTGGCTGTAAATCGGTCAAATAAACTGAGTCATAGCAAGACATAAATAAAGCAGTGCCTCAGGGCCAAGTGTACGTGCACATAGGGGCAAACTTGTGCTAATTACATGCACTAGTGCCTTCATATTGGGTCTGAGGGCCGTGTGTGTCCTCTCTGCTCCTTAGTATAGTGATAATCATAAACAGCTGTGCTGTTATAACTGTCGCTTTGAGGGCAGAGCTACATGATAAACTATTAGAGCTCTGTTTGGTGATAACTGTAAAACACCACAGTGACATTCCCATACACTGTAACTGATTGGGCTTCTGGAAGTTTTTTTTTGTTGTTTTCCTGGAGCATAGTCACAGTGACATGCTTTCGTACACATCGTAGGGAGATGGAAAACAATCAGCAATTTCATTTCTGTTCCTTTGTACACGTCCCATGACTTCCTGTGTTCCTCTGTAATTACAAACAGACAGCATCCCAGAACCATTCCCTTCCCACAGTTGGTATGACATCACGGAATGCTCATAGAGCTGGGGAGGGGTGAGGGAAAAGCAAAGAAAACATCAAATACATTTCCGCGTCGGCATTATGCAATGTTCCGGCAAGAGCAATGCTATCATTCACGGCCAGATTCGCAGATCGCAATGAATTTCATAGCTGCAGCTATGAAATTTGTGATTTGCACAAGGCACATTCTATGCAGTTTGATGCTCACAACAAGATGGCTTGATTCATTAGTTACTAAGGTGTTGTGATGGCGGGTATGACCAAATTACAATGAACTGTAATTATGGTTAGCATGTAACCGTTTATGTTCATGTAAGAACGTAGGGCTTCTCTGCCAGTTGCATATCTTCATTTAATTTTTCCCCTGGCTTGTCTCTACCTCAAGGAGTTATGGATCATTAGATTTTGACCCTCTCCCTTGAAGCCACCACAGACTCACTTATAAGGGGAAGTTTAAGACATAAAAAGCCTCCTCTCCTCCTAAGGTATTGGGACACTCTACTATAAGGAGAGGGTGACAGTTCTGACTCCAACAGCAAATCATTCAGTTAACAAAGGGACATTCTGGGACAGAGTCCCAGCTAAACTTTCACCCCATCCTTTTTAGGGAGAAAAACTCACCTTTGACTGTGTGCCCATCAAAATTCACAGGGAGTCAATAAGCCCAAGACTTGCCATGATCAGATTAGGGCAGAAACTCTATTACAAAGTGGTGCTCCTTCAAAGTGGTATGCAGTGATCGTTGCCTTCATCTCTTCTGTAACGATGTGATCTGAAATATTACAAATTCCTCAGGCTTGTGTAAACTCACCCACGTTAACCATCATGTTTTCTTTTACTGTCTGTCTTTATTAAATTCTCTCTAGGATGTGAAGTTGTGGCCACTTCAGTAAACAGGCATGTTATTGGTGTTTTTGGGAAGCACTGATGCCCAGCATGTTTTTCTATTCAAATATATTAAGGAACAAATGGATCTGTGATGGAATGTATCCAAATTAAGTCACAAGGTTTTTTTTTATAGCAAGATCGTTTGCAGCAAATGTGGCAAGATGTTTTTGTGTTCATAACTTGTTATCAGTTACCTTCCCAAAACAATAGGTCCTCATGTGTGTAATGTACCAAGCAGCATCCAGCCCCTGTACAATTTCACCAAAAAGTTTTCAAGTATCAATCTCCACCTCTCCTTTCAAATTATGAAAACACAGATGTCCGACTATTTTGTATGTAGTTCTATGAGAAATGGATATAGATTGATATGGTTGGGCTTCATGAAGCACATAATTTGTTCTGTGACACATTTACAGATTTAAACCGATCAAAATGTTTTGCTCTCCGCTGCAAGATATTCTGATTGGTTCAAATCACTGTGCCAATGACAGCAGCAGATCCACAAACTGATTGGAATTGGCCGTTGGAATGCTAGTGTTGTTCACTCAGCGTGTGTCTGCGTTTTCCCCATAGCAAACTCCTTTCTCCTGGACGAGGAGGACCCGCAGGGCCGATGGGAGCGGTCTCCTTCCGACCCCACCCCTCTGAGGAGCTCGCGGAAGAACCGGCACCGGAGCCGGGACCGGAGCCGGAACCACAAACGCAAGGGCGGGCGGGACTGCAGGATGGAGCGGAAGGAGATGAAGGTCCGGGACCTGGGCCTGGGCTTCGACTCGGACGAGATCGTGCTGTTCAAGTACTGCGTGGGCACCTGCCACAGCGCCCGCAGGAACTACGACCTGGCCGTCCAGGCCCTACTGGAGAACGGCAGCCTCCCCAAGCACTCCTCCAGGAGGGTGAGCGCCCACCCCTGCTGCCGGCCCACCCGCTACGAGACCGTCTCCTTCATGGACGCCCAGACCACCTGGAGGACGATCAAGTGGCTCTCGGCCGCCAACTGCAGCTGCGTTGGCTGAGACGCGGGAGGGGGCGGGGACGGCGCTCACCCTGCTAATAAATACCAGGAGGTAAGACAAGAAGAGAAGAGAGGGGGATGCCTTTTCGGAAAGTCAGCCCGGAGGACTGGGGACGAGAGGGGAGGCTTTGCAGCTCCTTGGAGGCTCCTGTCGGCGACCCCTGGCTGAGAGCGGGATTGGGGGTGCAGTGTTTGGGTGACGCTGTTTTGGGAGGGAGAAGTGGTCCCACACTACTGCAATGCGTTCTCCACTCAGCCCCAGGTTTGTGAGGGGCGGGGTCTCCTCCGTGGGGGGCGTGGTCTGTAATGAGATGGAGAGTACCAGCCTCTGGGGGCCGTGGAGGTGTGCAGGTGGGAGGATCTGAAAGGTGGCATTACCCACAATTCTACAGGAGTAACTCAAACAAGGGTGCGACAGAACTAAAGCAAATGGTCAAAAACAGTATGTGTTCTTAACTCTTTGTGGGGAGAAGGGAGGAATATGAAAACGACACACTGACGACTATGGAGAAGAGCAGTAATGAATATCACCGTTTGAGAGGATGTAGTGGGTGTTAGGCCCCACTGAAGACAGCTGATTTATGGGACAAATTGTAAGGACTGCGATTTGCAGATGTTTTATTCAGAACATAAAATAGAACTATGGGAAATCAGAGATTATAGTATAACTTGAAGAAAGTTTTTGTTTTTCATGCACCCATTCGGATAAGGATGTGATATAACACATGCCCTGAGTCCAACGGACGGCTTGTTCAGGCTTCATGGTTCACTCCTCTTTCTGTGACACGCTATGGTAGAATTTAGAACTTGGTGATTCATATCATTCACAACTTAGAGGAGGAAACAGCTTTCTCTTTTTGTGTAGACATAAGATGGAAATAATTATCTTGTCAGGATCAATAGATGCCTCTGCTGGCCCCAAGGGTTTTGGCGCGAGGTCAGTTTCACACCATATTGGGCGCACAAGGATTTTACTGTTTCTGTTACTGTGTTTTACTGTTTCAAGACAGATTTGCTTCTGTATTCAGAAAGCTTGTATCAGTCAACAGAAAACTACATTATTACTGTCAGCTAAGATCTATATTGTAGAGCTTGAATTGAAAAAACAGCGTTTTTTGTTGACTGTTTTTGACATTAATGTTAACATTGCTGTGTCTTCACGTAAAGAGGGATAGACCAGGGTGGGGCAGGGGTGGAGACCCATGGGGAATTCACGGGCGTGATTCACACCAATAAATCGCCGCAGGGAAGAAGATCCGTACGGGGGTTACTTTAAGACATCGCGTGACAGACTTGAGTATTTGTTGATATGAGTCACATGGGCCTTTTCACATTTCTGAGTCATTGAACTGGTTTTTACAGCCAATTGATAGCAAAACTATACTGCTTACCGCAGTGTACCTGATCAGTGTGTATGGAGTTCAACCCAAACTGAAAGCATGAATGATGAAGTTATATAGTTAATGATTTACTATATAATATACAATTATTTTACAGAGCATAGTTTAAGATAGTAATTTTTTTTTTTATTTGAATCTGTAGTAACGCATACTGTCATTTTAGGTAGGAAAAGCATGGTGGATTTACGTTTGTTAGATAGATACATAGATACATTGATAGGTAGATGGGTAGATGGGTGGATAGATAGATAGATAGATAGATAGATAGATAGATATAGTATACATACACCAACAAAGTGTATATATACCAACACCAACAAAGTCTCAGACCGGCTCTATAGTAGCTGTATCAGTGACAATATATTCTAGGTTTGAGGGCTCCGTTGTCTTTGTGTTTTGTAAATAGCTTACACTGCCACAAATATAGAGCATTAGCAGAACACAGCGACGTTCCGTAACCTGCCCCTTGGCATCTGGCATGTCTTGAAATGCGACGTAACAGTGAGTTTATTCGGGCGGTTCGCAGGCCGCGGAGGGTTTGTTTCCGTATCCAGGATGTTTGGAATTGCCGTGAGTTGACTTCAGGCCTCTGATAATGATAACACCTGCTGCATTCAGCAGTGAAGTGGCCGATAGGAATCGCCCCTTATGAAGTCACAGCGCACAGATGTGAACACAAAGGCGTCGTTTACACACAATGTGGAAATACAAACAGTGTTATAGGAGTCCTTTCTGTAGTATTAGCTCAGCTATTGTCAATAATGATAAAGCAGTCCCGTGGGTAATGTCTGGTGTAACTTAAGGAAATATGTGGTGGATTAAGATGACTCAATCTGATTTGCTTTCTGATGAGGGGAATTCAAATTTTGTGGAGGAAGCGGAGGTGATATACTTTCCACTGCTTCTCCTGCTGTCCTCGTGATACTGGTCAGTGAAGCTCGTAACACCCAGCTCAGATGGCCCGACTGGCCATGGTATTTGATTATACCAGTTCTGTTAAGATTTCTGGAGCCCTTCCCTATCCGGCTCTTAACCGCCTCTAAAAATATCCTTTTATGAGGATTTTTACGAGGCTGAAAAAGGCCTGCTCTGTGTGTACCATCAGCCTGCCTCTTCAGAGATGAAAGTATCCGTCCACCACATCGGACCAGTTCAGCGCTGGCACAAAGCCCTCACACAGCGGTTAGTAGAACAAGGACGGGCATGGCAACACCATTTGTATGTCGCTGTGGCGGTTATATGGTGCGTTGTTGCAAAATTTCTTGTATTTCAGAGGGATGTGAGAACAAATTGGGCCAGAGCCTGTAGCTGGGCCCTGTCCCAGGGGCCAGTAACCACTGGCATTCAATATCACTGCACGGTTCAGGCGCAGCAGTCAGTGAAATGAAGAAAGATGATCTTTTCCTATTTTTTTGTTCAAATGTCATCTTAGCTCTCTGTGCACAATTGCATATTTTTCTTGATTTCTCAGGATTTCATGGTACTGTAATTCTATATTTCATGCATTTTGCTGCTAGATCCAGAACAACTGCTTGTTCTTTTTAATCCTGTAAAAAAATATCACTATAAATGGAATTTTCTACTGGCTATGATTCCAATTTTATGAGGGAAGGTGCTGTGATATCATTAGAATAGTTAATTACCCATGACAGAATTATTTTGATAGCTCAGTAATATAGTAACAATAATCTAAAACCACCATTTAGTGTGTAAGTGATCTCTTAGCTTGACATTTTGCAATATTTTGGCAAAATGCTAATGGATACAGCCATCATAGATGCAGTTACATGTATCCGTTAATTACATTGCATTCCAAATGTAAGACATAAACCATTTCTATACAGGAAGAAAAATGAATCCAAGTTTATTGATAGATCAATGACTATACTTGTTCCTTTGCAAATACAAAGTAGATAAAAAAAAATATCCAGACTCTCACAGCATATGAGTCCAAACTTAAAATCCTCTGTATTTTCCAGTTGCAATGAAACATGCAAGGTTTGTTTTCATCTGCTCTTACCCATGAGTTATACGGAAAATATATGCAAGGGCCAGCAATGATCTATTACAAGTGTCTCATAAAATACTACACTGTGTTTACCCAGTGGAAGCTCTCTTTGCAGCAGTTGTGGACTCTCTCCTAAAGCCTTGGTCTTCTCAAAAATATTTTACCCCTGTGTGGAGGCCCCTGTTGTAGGTCACTGATAATATCTCGAGGGGAACAGCAAACCAAGGACTCCCAGCTTGTATGTTACATTCCCACAGCTTTGCTTTGACATTGACACACTACACCAGCGCTGCGATGTTGGAGAAACAGTTTTGGGGTGTAAGGTGTGAGCTGGGGTTCGATTCAACTGCATTCCGTACCCCCCAGGTGAGAGAAAATCCTCTATTATCCTCTATTCATCGTCATAATACAAATCAAACTCCATGGATGGATGCTATGCATCTCCCCACATTAATGTATACTATATGCAAAGTATTTATTACATTTAAGTTATTTATTTATTATCGTTTTGTAAGAGATTTCTTTTTGGATACTGAATTTCTATTTATTACAAAGTGGCCATGTATCTTTAGGTTTACTCTGCTGTTGGTTGGTTTTGTTTTTATCTTTTATTATTATTATTATTATTATTATTATTATTATTATTATTATTAATGTGTTGTTTTATGTGGAAGCAGGCAGCTCTTTTGATCACTGAAGGCCCAGTCAAAGGAGCGTGGCTGATTTGAAGTGTCTGTGGCTGAAACGTTATCAGCTGTTCCCTGTCAGAATCCTCAGGGGGAAACTGACGGTTCTGCTCCTTGGAGTTTGAGTCAGCATTGACCTTGCTTTCAGGCCCTGCTGTTCTTAAACTGTAAGGCTTCAAAAGCTGCTTTGAACATGACACACCCCTGGCTGCAAAATAGGACTTTGAATCACGTATAGTTTTGTACTTCAGTATTTCACAACAACTACAAAATGAAAATTGTTAGTCATTAAAGGTTTTATTATTATTATTATTATTGATATTATTATTGTTATTGTTGTTATTATTATCATCATCATCATGATCATCATCGTCGTCAGCAGTTTTAAAGGTCTCCTCTATTTTTGTACAATGCCATTTTCCTGTACAGGAATAAAGTTTTCATATAAGATGTTGATGCTGGATGTCTACTCTTGACCTAAACAAAATGCAAATGGTGCGATCATGTCTTACCAGTTACGTTATGCAGTATCTGATTTGCATGGCGCTCAGCATCTGAGGTGGATAAATACATAGCAAACCCTCGCCTTTCGAATGTCCATGTCAGGCAGTGCTTTCTCTTCCCAGCGTCTCTCTTTCTCTGGGACACATACCTCCATGCCAACCCGCGCACTAGCAGTGATGTTTATTTTACATATTAAGGTGTTTACAGTCTTACAACATAAATGTGCAAATCGACTTGTTCATTGCTCATAACTTAGAGTTTATTGCTGTCCAGCTCTTTACTGGTGTGTTTCCCATAATAATCTCTAGAGCATACCCCCTGCAAATGGCGAGAGTCTCCGGTATTAGAAGACAAAGTATAGTATTATGTGTGTTTTATTTTCTTTCCCTGATATCAGCACATACAGCATCTCTACAGTCTGTCTGTGGGGCCAGGTAAGCGGAACTATGTTCTCCTGTTTCTCAGTTTTGGTGAGAATCTATATCCTATTCAAGGACCCTGTCTCAAGAGGCAAAAGGAGACCTTAGGTTTCACATGTCTCTAAATTACCATATAAGCAAGGTTGCTAACTAGTCAGTGAAGCAACTCATCAGAGTTCCCACCAAATGTCACTGAAATGATGCTAAATGATGTCAGTAATGTAATTTATTTTTAAATTACCCACACATCAATAATTATTTAGCCATAGTGTTTATATTGGCTTCATATTTAATATACCTCATCCAAATGAATGAGGGGAATTCATTTGGATGAGGTATATTATGTTTTCATGTTCCCAGAACAGAAGTGAGTAATTATTTGCTAATCAATACAAATAAAATAAAGGAGTTAGCAAATTATCTTAAAACGGCTATGAACATAGATATTATAGACATAGATTACACATTGCACACGAGAGAGCTTTATTCTTTTATAGAGGAGTCCTTTTCCTTTACTGGCGGCTTCAGATAAGGCACCTGAAGTATGTTCCTCTGCAGTGAAAAAGACACCTGACCCCTGCTGTTTACAGAAACACACAGACTGGCCTCATCCTGTGAGGAGGCAGACTGATTCTCCTCTTGCCCCCCCCCCCCCCCCCCCACCAGCAATCCCCCTGAGTGTGTATGACTAAGCCGCTCTTGGAGATAAGCTGTGTCGGAGTGCGTGAGGGAGCTCACCTTTGTCCTGACTGCAGGAATGCCTGGGCAGTCTGCCTGGCCCGGGAGGCTCCTCCTGCCCCATGTTTCAAAACAAACGTGAGTGGAGGGTGCAGTGAACCGTGCCGCTCCATGACCCAGTCACCACAACGCCTCCAGCGCTCAGAAACAACCCAGACTCCCCCAGGCACTCAGACAACCTCTAGTTTTACAGATACCCTCCCAGGACCCAGAGGACTATCAGGAACCCAGTTACCCCAGGGAAAGCAGGAGTGCTTGCGCCATCCTGTGATCTTTTTTGACACCCTTGCCAATCCTAACTAATCGGGTACCCCAATTTGGCCAAACCCCTACATCCTCCCATCTACCCCCAACAAGCTGTATACAGCTTAGCCACTCAGTTCCACTGTGGTCTGCATGTCAGCCCGTATCCACGCACACTGCCATCTCATATCTTTTATCTAAATTACCTGTCTCTGTTTACTACCTTTTATTGTTTTTATTTTGTATAACCTTTGATTGACCAGGCAGGTCAAGTGAGAAATCAATTCTCTTTTACTCAAGATAACAAGAGGAAATCAAGATAGATAGAAAGCGCAAGCATGGCCTTTTGCCTATTGCGTGGCCTTTTGCTTGGTGCCATACATCATACCGTTCTACAAAAGCATCGGCTGGTCTGGCAGCAAAACAGCTGACACAGAGGAGCACTCTGAAAACCATTGTCCCTCATTCACAGCTTCTGTCATTTCTACCCTCTGAAAAGCATCTTGCCTCACATATACAAAGCATGCCTCAACAATGTACCTAATTGGGTGATCGGTAAACACCTCCAGCTTAATCTTGCCAATTTCAAACTTGCCAGGTAAATTGTCACCACTACACAACCTCTCCTTCACCCTTGACAAGATTACTGTGTCATCATCTCTAAGAGGAAAGAGCCAGAGGTGGTTCTGTATACTGACCTCTCTTTCACAGACAATATAGCAGCAGTAACATGGAGTTGCAGATTCCTACGCTGTAATATAAACATCCACCCATTTCTTACAAACACCTTTGCACAACTCTCAGTTCAAGCCATTGTGCCCTTCACACAACACTATCTGTATCTTTCTTCTGGCTAGGCTCCCTCAAATGCCATCAGACCTCTCCAGCTGATTCAGAATGTAGCTGCTTGTTTGATTGATTCCCAACCAACTGATTTAAATCTTGCAATGTCATACCTCTCCTTACTTTTCTACATTTACTGCCTGTTGAGCCTTGGATAAAATGTAAAACTCTGGTTCTAGCCTACTGAGCAATAACAAAAACAGCACCCTCCCTTACAATGTATTATAACTCCCTGCTCTCCCTCCAGACCATGCCTCTCTGATACCTCTGCTCACCTGGTAGTCCCTTCCTGGAAGGATCGCTAATCTTGTTTATGTCCCTTCTCTGTCCTTGCCCCCAGGCGGTGGAGTGAACCTTCCATAACGATCAGTGCACCTAGCAGTTGTAAAATGGATGGTGATTTAAGCATGTAAAATGTGGCAAAGGATTAGTAGTAAACACATTGGGATGATACAAGCTTGTGGCAGTAAAAAGCTGGTGGCTGGAAGTTGCCAAGAATGATTTTGCGCCCTTTGACAGTACCTGCTTCCCTTGTACAGATGTTTCCCAAAATCGCATTATATTTCAAAGATGGCACTAAGAATTCTGTACCTATGCTACACGCCTGACTGTATGGGAGAATGTTGTTTAAGTCATTCTGGATAAGATCAACTTTAAGCAAAGTTAAAGTGAATCTACCAAATAAATAAATTTAAAATTAAAATATAAGAACATGTTTATTCTGGTAAAACTGTACAGCCCCTCATCTGCTGCGAATGAGGTGTAGGTAAACTTACAGAGGCACACATTAACCAAAATCAGGGGACAACTGGGAACATTTACAATATTTAAAACAGATGGAAGCACACCAAGCCCCTTAAAGCAAGTCATTGACAATCTCTCTGGAATTCATAATGTAAACCGTGGGCAAGGCAACATACTTCGTGGAAATGTATGTGCAATTTGCTCTGCCTGACCGGAGGTTTATTGCTAGCATTGCTCTGAGTTTCATTTACTGCATTTTGTTTACTCCTGGATTTCTCGTCACAGATTAAATTCCTGCAGCATGTGTGTTTTGTCATCACAGAGGGACGTGGTGGGAGTGTTTTCACTGCAGTGGGTGGTTAGGATCTCATAAACGGCGGATTAGCGCGGGGCACCCCGAGCAGGAATCTGCCCTCCGAGCCAGCAAATGAGAAACACAGCTATACCCTTTCAACATCGCGCTAGGCAATATAAACAGGGGTGTAAGATCAGAAGCGTAATGAGAGGTTTCCATGACGTTGATGGCCAGGAGACAGACGAACACAGCACCACGCGAGTCAGACAGACATGTTGATACCTTCAGTGAGAGAAACAGGATCATTTTTCCATTGTTGTTGCTGGATGGAGAGGCAACAACCCAGGTTGGGACTCTGATCTGAGACATGTAGACATCACACAGCTGCAGACTCCAGATATCAGATACACAGTGTCCAGGATAAACAGGATCTTTAAAAAATTATTGTCAGTGACCTTCCAGCCCAAAGCTCACGGACCATAATATACACTTCTAGTCTATGTAACTCACCCGTGTCATGACTTCCTTGAGTATAAATGGTTAGTACCAGGTTTTACAGTGTGAATTATGTTATTTTAATGTAGAGTTAAAATTGGTGCTATAGGGTGTATGTATTGTAGTCACAAAGATGAAAGGTAATATTTTTTTCATAAATGTTCCAGCATCAACCGTGAATGGGATTCTTTTGATTGTGGCCTTATGTCATGCCTCCCCCTGGCGGTGACTTTAAACAACTGTTGTATACTAAATTTTAAATCGGGGAGAGGGAAGCATTATCTGAGGATGCTAAAATTATGCAAAAATCAGACAAGTTTGTTTTACGAAATGCATCTCACTTTGAATAAAGTTTAGAATTCCAGAGTTGAACAACACCACTTGCAAAGTATCCTAAGTAATGACAAATTTGCCATCTTGAATTAAATACATTTAACGTGGTTTGTGGCCCGGTCTTATTCAACATTTCGTATAAGTAGGCTAGTTTACGGGTGAGAATGTTTATTATTATTATTATTATTATTATTATTATTGTGGACACGGAACATGCTTCATTCTCTCAACTGAGTTCCGATTCATTTTGAACTGCAGCTGAGCTTGGGAAATACTGTATAATATTTGTTTCCCACCTGTGTCCTGGAAATTTTAATGGAAGCTATGAAAAAAATGTGAAAAAAAATCCTCGAAGAATCTTTGGTCGGTTCACCCGCCCCCGTCGCCAATCACAGAAATTACGAAGCTATCCTTTTCCCCAGGGGCGTTTCCTGGAAGTTCCTTGAGGTCTGCCATAGTAACATGCATTTTTAACTCACAGTACATTACAAACTCAGCGGTATTTTGCCTGTGGTGTCCAAGGTGGTTCAGAAGTGGGAGTCAGCGCAGCTCACCTCCCCCGTTAATCGATCTTTTCCCCGAAATCCACTGCTGTTTGGATTTAGAGGTAATCATCCTACCGAAACGGCGAATTGTTTTTTTTTTTCCTGGGAAAGGTCTGTGATGGATAAGGCCGATGCTAATGGGGCTGTGTTCTCAGACCTCAAGAAGGCGTTTGATGCCGTCAATCACAGCGTTGTTATTGATAAGCCATCCGCATTTGACTTCTCTCTTGATTCCCTTGAGCTGACAAAGGCGGAGCTCTATGTGTTAGAGTGAACAACCACTAATCAGCTGGCCTTACGCTGTGCACCTGTGTTCACCAAGGGTCCATACTTGGACCACTTCTGTTTAGCCTCTACGTTAACGATTCCCCGTCTGTGTGCTCCGATATAGAGATACAGATGTACGCTGATTACACAGTAATATATGCGCACAATACCGAACAACAAGCTGTCTCCAAACTCACTGACGCTGTTTTGCTTTGCTTTGCTATTTGCTAGTCTGCTTGCTCATGACTTCTTGTGTACCTCGCTTGATGTGCAAATGATATCCCGTGGCAGATGTTTTGTTATTCATGTGCTTTTCTGGTCTGTGCACTGCATCCCTCTGCATGTATTTTTAACACTTGTTTTTAAATTCCTGCTAGCCGTTTTAATATCTGGCTGGGAAATATGGATGAAAATGAACCCTTTTTGGCTAGCGCTGGTACCTTTACAGTAATGTTCATCAATGTGCACTTCCCCTGTGATTTTTTTTTTTTTTAAAAGAAAGACGTCGTTCAACGTCGCTCTCACGGCTGTTGAAAATCGCGTTGATATTCAAAGAAAAGATTTAATTCTTGGGTTTCGAAGTATATATTTCTATAATTGCTAATTTTGCATTGATATATTTCCAGTTAATGAGTTGGTTCAAGTGAGGCACTTAAACGTGCCGGTTTGAAAGAGCCCGTGCTCCTGTGCTGCAAAACAGCTCCTACATTCATCCATTGATGAAAGCGACGTATAAGGAATTCCTTGCCGGAAAAGTAGTGAAGTTACTTCCACTTCGAGATGGTAAAATATTTAGAGTGCCTTATTTTTGTAGTTCAGATCCTTTAACGTTATGCGTTAAAATCCAAAGTTCGAACCCAAAGTTTTAGGTCACCTTAATGTTATGACTCCTATCGTTGTTTCATCGCCAAATACGCTGTGTGTAAATTGCTAACATTGCAAGTATAATGATAAAGGCAGCGACATGTCAGTGGCAGAAGACTGGACAGTATGTTTGAAGTGTTTTCCCAGGGTCTGTTACACAAGAATCCTTTTAAAGCATTTTATTGTACAGTTAAAATACATTCAAATTGTTTTGTTAAACATGAGGTGTGTTATCAAAAATAATATTTATCATTACATAACAATGTTTTACAAGTCTTAATTGCATTCAAGTGATCCAGCATGCAACACGGGGCAAGCACTACTGTGCTTTACTTCACCGTTGCTTAACTGTGTAAAATCATTCATAGCTCACAATTGACAACGAGACACTGAATGACATTTTGTAGTCGGAAAAACCAATCCTTCTACATCAGATCCCTCCATCATCAGTAGACATTGTTAATCAAATTTATGTCAAAAGACCCTTTTGGACAGTTTATTCAATTTAACAGAATTCACTGGCTTTGTAGCGTCGCACTTCTTAGAAGTTTTGGTGATCGACAAAAAAGTTGTCTGGGAAATTAATTAGCGAAGCTACCACACACTTTACACAAATCTCGTGAAGTCACAGTGGCGCTTTAAGACGTTGCACTCGCCAATAAATGTGATCAGTTTTAAATATAACGGAAAATAGCATCAACCCATCTCATAATAAGTGAATCTGCTTTCATTAAAATTACACCAGATCAGGTTAATGTAGGCTAATTTCCTTAGCTTTAGATTGCATTGTTGTATGAATGTGTGATGAGTGACCTCCCTTTTCTGCCTGGTGCTGTACAGAAAAATGATCATCTGCCAGATTACTGTCACCTACCTGTTTTACACCTCACAGCAAAATGAAACCAAAATCAAACAAAATAATTTCAAAGTGAAGCATTAAATATTTTAACACACTCTGACATGTTATGCATATGACAGACAGGTGTAATACAACTTCCATGATGATCTAGCAACCGATTCTTTTCCACTTGCTGATACTGCAGTTTCTTCCATGAATATTTCAGATCTCACTCTGTGCATTCCGATAGATAGCTCAGTCTATCTCAATGGACACACTTTGTTTCTTGTGATTCATGGCCATTAACAAACATCGCTGTTGGAAAGGGGGGGGGGGTCATTTAAAAGTCGTTAGAGGCACCTCTCTGAGGTGCAGGAGGTCGGTGTACTGAAAGTGCAAGTAACGATTTCCACCTGTCTCTCGTGCGTTGGCAGCGTCTGTACACACGCCGTGGGCTGCGCATCTCTGTCCCCAGACAGGGCAGGCGACTCCTGAAGGATTGCGCACAAATCAGGTGTCCCTTCTGACAGCTTTGAGCAAATGGGCAATAATTTTTCGAAACAAATGGCAGTAGTTGCTTCGACGCTGAAGGGATGAAAGCTCGGCCGTGCCGACTCGAAGTCCCAATGCTGTTGCTTAGTGAAGTCGGTGAAAGATTTAGTCCTAGAGACAATGTGATTCCCAGAGTCTCGGTCATCGTTTGCCGTGCGCAGGGAGGCGTAACTGGTGGTGTTGCTGTTGGCGTAAGATGGGGGTGTCTGCGGACCGCTTACCCAGCCTTCTTTGCGCCTGTGACCCTCTCTGACAATCCCAACCGTCCGTTTCACCCTCTCGCACCCCTTGACCAGTAGGTTTTTTCGGCACAAGATGTAAACCCATGGATCCAAGATCGGGTTAAAGGAGGCGAACCGAATTGCGAGGAGATCACTGCGGTAGTCCACCTTGCCTCCTAATGACAGCTGGGCAGGACCGTACATTTGGTTCACGAAGATCCGCACCTGTCACGATAAAACAAAATATGTTGACTTGTTGCTTGCTCTCATATGCTAGGTTATGATTAACATTTTAAAACTGAAGAAATAAATAACATTCTGACATAAACGGTTGATGCAGAAAAGTCAAACTGAGGATCACTGTATGCCTTGTTCCCTGATCCAGCGGGCAATGTGCATGGTGTTTGTACTGACTGAGCTCAATTTCACACGATTTGCCAAGTATGCTGTTAGTGCATTAGAAAGAATTGTGTTGTGTGATTGGTCTGCTTGAGAAAGATAAAAGTAACTAAAATTATATCTGGTGGCTTTAGTCCTTAAACAATGAAGTGCTACAGATTAATGTACAAATTGATTCACAGCAACTACTTGTTTAGGTAACTATTTAAAGCCTGCAACAGATGAACATCCAGTTACACTTGAGACTGCTGTCCCAACTGTAAGAAAACTCTAAACATGTAAACGTGCATCTGAACATCAACAGTTCTATCACACCCAATTAATGAGGGGCAGCTGAAACTATAGCAACATTCAGTGTGACCGCATGCTTTTGACTTACCACTAAAGGAATGGAACATACGAGGAACACAATTGTCATTAAGATCAGCAGCCAAAACATTTGGATTTCTGTGGCGGAGGTGACGGAGGGCAGTTTTGGAAACCTGCGCCTCGAGCCCACTTGTGGTCCGGACACCTCCGCTCTCACGATCCGAGTTCGCTGGTTCATTCGCATCAAAGATCTACACACGGCGAAGTTGCATACGACCGTCACAGCTATCAGTAACAGCATGAATCCTCCATACAGAAACGAGTACGAGGCGGCGAGGGGTTTCGTCGCCCGCCAGTCCAAAAAGCACCATGTGCCCGGATAGTGTCTCATGTGTTTCCCGAATCCGAAACTTGGCATGATGCACAACACAACATTGGCTAAATATGTTGCCACAAGCGCAAACCGGGCCATTGTCCTGTCCACGTACTGTGAGTAAAAGTACGCGTGGTTAATGGCTAGGTACCGCTCTACTGCCATGGCGCACAATATTGACATTCCAGCAGAACCGAAGAAAAGCATTGAAAATGAAAAAAAGTGGCAAAGAAGTTCCCCGCCAGGCCACCTGTTTCCAACATATGTCGCGATAACTACCGGGCTAGTGAAACAGGTTCCCAGAAGATCCGTTATAGCCATTCCACAAACCAGCGTGTAGAAGGTGGTCTCTTTTTGTTCCTTTTTGGAGATGCTGAGCACCACGATAGCGACGAGGTTTCCCAGGACTCCCACCGCGAACATTGTGGCGGATGTGGCGACCGCGCGGGACTCCAGTCGAAGTGGAAGAGAAGTGATGTTGTCCGGGACGAAAAAAATTGGGTCCGGTTCTGAAAAATTCATGATCGCACTCGGAACAGAGGCATTCATACTGTTTTCCATTGCAATTATAGAGTACTTAAGGAAAAGTGTTGTAACATATACACCAGAAAAGCTGTCTACAGTGAAGTTGAATTTATTGAAAATCTTAATATAATTCACAATGAAATTAAATAAGCATCTCTGACCATTCCATAAAACCAAAAGCCTACATTGTCCCTGGTGCTGACTGGTATCCTTATTGCCAAGGTTGTCTTCCTGTGGTCTTTTTTATTGCAGCGCTACGGTCGCTGCGAACAGCTTTTAAGGGTACGGCTCAGTTGATGTTGCTGATGTCAGTCGCCTGTCCTGACGCCACACGCGCACGAGAGCGCTCGCATCAGCATCGAATCGAGTAAGGAATGAACACATGAGTAGTAGACCAACGCATGTCTTTGCGGCTCTAACAGTGAACTGTTTTCTGGTTTAGGCATGGAAATAGTGTTATGTATATAGATAAAGGAAGAATAATTAATTCAATAGTTTGATACAGCACAGTGAATATTTAACTGAGTTTTTGTATGTTGTGTAAGTGTGCTTTGTTGGGATTTACTGGAAGCGGTTGTAAGGGTTTGATTTGCTACTGAGATTTTCTGTAAATGGGGTCACTGAAAAAGTATATAGCTGTTTTTGAATAAATACTGTTATCTTAGCAGACCCGTTTGCATGCACGTTAATCAGCAAATTCGTTATGATGATCATTTTGTCGATCTTGCATTCCTTTCTATTAATCTTTGCTCTGTTATTATACATTTATAATAATTATTATCTTTGGTCATAACTCTTTTATAGTCTATCTGTTGCTGCTCTTTTTTACCATTGTGCATCGGTGGAAAGGAGAGATTATCCCGATCCGTAACTGTATCTAATCTAGGGGGCGCACTTGTGTGTGGAGAGGACGTCGAGCTCCTCGATCCAAAAGGAAATCCACTCAGAGCAACTGATACAATTGAAAACGCACGTCATCGGTCCCCGCTTCTTTAGAAGTCGTGCGTACAGTCATGTGATCTAATTTATGCAATTTCGCATACTCTATATGGAGGTGACGGGTGAGTGTGTTTGATAACTGCAGTGTGGCCTTTTTATAATCTTCTACAGTTCCTCACCTTTAAATATTCAGAATATGAGTGAACATCTGAGCCAACATTATTTTCCAAACGAAAGAAAGAGCGGCCTGCACTATCAGATACTATCAAGCAGTGGAGTTTCATCTTTGCCAGAGGCCAGTGCATCATATGAAATATTTTCCATGCAAACCACATATATTTATCCTTGCCTGAGAAACCTTGGCTAGATATATTTTGACATCAGTGTGGAACAAACTATACCATATAGGTAGGTGCCAAGCGTATACGTGCAAATTAATATGTGCTGTTTTGTTGAACAAAGCACTTTTCTCCATTCCCAGACAGATGCATTTTAATTGTTCAGGCAAACAATGCTTGTCATATTGTACATGCAACAGGACTTGAAATGCATGATGGGAAATCTCAGAGACGTCCTTGTATAGTTTGTTTGGCTCCTGCATAAATAGTTGCGTGGTGTGGGTTGTGAAACAGCTCACCTTGAGGACTGATGAAGCTGCCATCATGGAGTGTAATTGAAGAGGGCCCTCATTGTTTTCCTGAATACCAAACTGCCATCTCTGACAATGAGCCATCATCATTTTTAGCTGTTTATGTCATTAGTACCAGATTCCTCCTCCTCATCATCCTCCTCTTTCTTCTCATTTTGTTCCTTTTCTTGTGTATGCATCCAATTAGAACAACAGCTTTTGAAGAAAACTTGGTATACACTTACTACCTCACCTGCAGTTTGTTGCTAGTACTCCATTACCTGGACCTTTATGTATATTTATGGTTCTAATCTTTAAAAAAAAAATTGTGTCCCAATGTGTCTTTTATGTGAATTCTTCCACCTCAGTTTTCACCTCACTCAAATTTTTTTATTATTCATTTTCAGATAGCAGATTCATTCACACCAACTGTTTATTTATTCATCAGATCTGTTTACTAATGATTAATTTCATTCTTTGACTAATAATTCAATGGTAGCTGGTACGGAATGTACAACAAATCCATTATAAGTACACTAAGCACAACCACATAAAGGGTACATAACCATGGCATAATTGATACATTAGGTATTCATAATACATTGTTTCATATTTTATAGTATTTGAATAAGGTTTGTAAAAGAATACTTTGCATTTACATATGCCGTCTTTGGTATTTGATGAATGTAATAATTTACATTTACAAATTAAGTAGTAGAAAAACATTTCATGAAACATAAATGTCCATTTGGTTTATTCATTTGTTACTTCCCTTTTAAGATTCAACCGCTTACATATTAAGAATCAAGTCGTCTTGTTTGGCTGTGATTCTCAGCGATAGTACTCCAACCCTGATTAGAATTTACAACCTTTTGCTCAGAAGTTCAGCTCCTCGACTACAATGTTCCACTGCTGCATGGTTCATTTGACCAGTGTGTCACATCTGAATTTACTGGAAGCAAAACTGTGTTTTGAAACATGCTCAGATATTCACTTCTTCAATACACAGCCCTCAGTATTAGAGATTCAAAATGCTGAAGCGGTTTATTGAAACAATTTCTCATAACCATGTATTGTGACAGTCTGTATTCGGTACTTTTAGACCACTTAGCTGTTTTTGATCAAAACAATTTCTCATGTCTATTAATGTTGTTGCTGTACACTGCAATGCACAAGGATTTGTGACCTTATAATAGTATTACTACTAATAATACTGTTAGCAGGTACTAATAGTAGCCGTAGTTGTTATTCTAGATAAAAATGAAAGGTTTTTTAGTTCTTAGCAAGTGAGTTACACTGCTCACTTGATCAAAGTGCTGCTGATCAGTGATAGCTGTTTCTGAGGGGGGATAGGAAGCAGCATCTGGGAACACAATCTTTCTGTTCATCGCCTAGGATGTACCATCCAGACGCTATATGAGAAACCCTCTGCATTAATCACACAGAACTGTAGCCCATTCCCCCTCTGTCATGGCTCTGGTGTCCGGAGATAAATCAGACAGCCTATGAGGCCAGCTGACACCTTCCTGAACCTGGCTGCGGGCTTGAGGGGGATGGAAGTGAAAAAGCACCTTTGTGCCTCATGGCCCAAAGTTTTAATCAATACAAACTCTATTTCTTTCAGGATCTGTAGCCTCTATTTCTTTCACTCTGTAGCCACAGAGTGCCGTTTTTCCCCAACTCCACGACACTGCTTCCCACACTGACTATCAATTTGGTTTATGTCATTCTCAGCTCCATTCCCCTGTACATCCAGATAAGAGAATGAAGCTCTGGGGTAAGCTCTTTCTTTGAAGTTAATACGTCTTTGCAAAGCCATTTTTTGTTGATGTTGTGCGCGCGTGTGTGTGTGTGTGTGTGTGTGCGTCATGGCAAAATGGCATTCAACCTAACTTTATGTTCCAACAGTGAACAGAATAAAACCTTTTTTATCTGGCACAAGAGGCTTCAAATGCTGAAATCTTGGTTGGTGTTTATATCCTGAAGCGTTCAAATCTTTGTAGACATTTCAACCCCGCGGTCTCTCTCCTGAGGATATGAGTCAGTGTGACATGCTTCACACTGTGAAGCCACACGGGCAAGCTCCTAAGTCATCCCTCTCACTGAATAATTTGAGAGACACCTTGGGAAGACAACAATGTTTTTAGTTTTAGGCATTTTCTTTTCTAATGATGCCGTAGCTATGAGCGGCTGTCTTTGCAGCTCTGTCTCAGTGAACTTATTCCCAATAAGACAGTCATTACCCTCTGTGCTCAGGAGGGCCGTACTGCTGTTGAATTTGAGGAAATAATTGCCTCTTCCAGAATGCAACAGGAGCAAACAGCATCATTTGGACAGGCTGCCGTGCCAGAACACATTCTGTTTTCTTACTAATTTATAGGGCCCGTGATTTGTGACAAAGCACAGCTCATAATTAGGAACATTGCAATCACCCTAATTACACCCAAACATTGGACTGAGTTAACGAGCCTCAGCCCATAGGGGCTGGATTGGGTCATAACTACAATACACCCACTACACTAAAACTAAACCCCGTCCAGGAACTAGATCGTGCTTCTTGTAGGTGTTTTACTGATCCTGATAAAAACTAAGCACCAGAATCACAGCAATAATTTGATGTTATAGATCAAATTTTGTTCTGTGGGTGGTATCAAAGTGGTAGTCAGACCAATTACTTGCAGTGGGTTATGTTCATTGATTGGGGCCGCAGCAGAGAAATAATTCCA
The DNA here is from genome assembly GCF_013368585.1 of Megalops cyprinoides. Classification (NCBI taxonomy): domain Eukaryota; kingdom Metazoa; phylum Chordata; class Actinopteri; order Elopiformes; family Megalopidae; genus Megalops; species Megalops cyprinoides. Next base: position 23,170,142 of record NC_050602.1, on the reverse strand, counting down.
GCAGCGTTAAAAGAATTGTTGATTAAAGATATCCCGCAGGGAAAAAAATTGTATGAACTTACATGGCCCTAAGAAACTGCTTGAGTCTGGCTTTTTGGATAAGGATGCAAAATATAATGCAAATGAAAGTGTGATTTCACATTTAATGAAGTATAGTAAGGAGCTCAGACAGGTGGACAGGTAGTGGGAGGGAACGCCTTGTGCAGGACAGGGCTCTCCCACCTGCAAGCCTCATTCGGTGAGCGGTCGATGCTGATCATACGTCATCAGTGAGCAACTGATCTCGACTAATCAAAGCGCTTCGGTTCAGTGGATTTCAGTCTGTGAGTCACGGCCTGCTCATTAGAAGTCCACCCGTTCGGTGATTCATTGAGAGCAGAGAGCCAGGAGTATAGGTAAATGCGTTTAATTACATAATGTTTTGCATGCGTCACTTAGCCTTTCCATCCACCAGCACAGATCATTGCCTCTCCTCTATCCTTCTCAGCGGATTTAGCGAGCACACACCATATGTGCGATATAGCACTTGCCTGTCTGTTGCAGTTATCCCGCGGAGAGGCAGGGACAAGACCTGGGCTCATTAGGCTTCTTGCGTTTTGGCTGACGATAAAGATTTGTCAGGGTTGTATACAGAAGAGCTGGACCAGCTCCCATCTTTGAGTCAAGAAATAGCTGCTATATAAGCTGTTAAAATGATGATGCATTTCATCTGTATAGCGCCTTACTCACACTCAAGGACACCACTCACATAAATGACAGTAGCAGTGTATTCATACGGCACTGGTAAGACTGAAGGATGCCAGTCACAGAGTAAAACAAAGGTCTACATGTGTTAAGAAAAGGAAGAGAAAAACATTAAGATAAAAAGGGAGAATCACACACCGAGGGCATGAAGGAAAATGAGACAACTAAAAGAAAGAGATACCAGGCATAAAGTATCTGTTATGACATTAATTTTGAAAATTACATTTTTACAAAATTTTTACAAAATTACAAAAACTCGCATATATGTAGGCATTAATCCATCTGTATTTTATGCACGTAACATATAAGATTTCAAATGACATGTTTCACCAGCTGTGTAGGGACTTCAAAATAATTAAACTAGGGCTTGTTTTGTCTGTTTTAAGGGTGACAACCGTGGAAGAATTCAAGTAATTGCACACAGACGTACAAGATGGTTCAGAAAAGTGTCACGTTCCTGTTCCAGCTGGTGTCCAAACCAGCATGTTGTTGATATGAAAACAGTGTGGTGCAGGATTTAATTTGACAGCATGTTTGTTTGTTTGAAAAGAAACTTTTGTGGCAGATTATTTTAAGTATACCGTAGAGCATTGGGGGGGGGGGGGGGGGCAGGAGTACAGAGGGCTGCTCTAACATTTCTTTGTTTCTGTGCTGCTGTCACGACTCTCACTGGTCTCCCACAGCATCAGGGGGGCATTAGGACCTGGGAGAGCAGCAGCCTCACAGTGCACCTGGACAGTGATTGCTAATCAGTTCAGGTGTGACTTCCTTAGTCCTGTGATACAGCCTGCCTGGGTGCAGTGTGGGGGTGCTGGTAGCTGGGGCAGGTAGGGTCACTCAGCCGCAAGTGCTGCTTTATTTAGGTTAAGGTAGCAAGTTTTTTTCTTTTTCGTTTTATTGTCTTCTGTAATCCCCGGCAAGGGAAGGAATATAAATTGCCTCTGGCCAAGCCAGCACACAGAGTGCTTGGGTTCTTGCCCAATCAGAACCTGGCTCCCTGCCACAGATGAATTTTAGTAACAGCTTCTTTGGTTGGGTGTCTAATTAAAGTATTTTCTATTGGGCAACGTAAGCAAGACCTCAGTGAACGTAACTAAATTCAATTGAGAATAATTCTCTTTACTATAACAATAAGATCCTTTGATTAATAATTCATACTCAGCTTCTATAACACGTACTAAAACGTTAATAAATTTAGCCATTAACATGTCACGTGGAGCATCATCGTTCAACTTAACTACTGCTATGGAGCAGTTTTATTAAATGGCCATGAATCATGAATGCATGATATGATGATATGTACGAGTAGCCTGACATAGCCATGCTCTTATGCCAGATTTACCCAAAGCTGATGTATTGGTTTAGTTATTTATGATGGTTTATGATGCACTTACAGTACCAGTCAAAAGTTTGGATACACTTGATTAAGATAACATGAATTCAATGACATTTTGATATAAAGACTTTGTGTTCCAAAAAAATATATATTTTTAAAAAAATATATATATTATGGCTACCTTGACAAATCTAAAATATAAGATTTTGATTTGTTTAACACTTTTTGGTCACTGTATAATTCCATTTGTGTTATTTCATAGTTTTGATGTCTCTACTACTATTCTAAAATGTGGAAAATAGTAAAAAAAAAAAAAAAAAAAAAGAAAATCCCTTCTATGAGTATGTGTGTCCAAACTTTTGACTGGTACTGTATATAATGGTTTATGATGCATTCATGAATATGTCATGTAGGTTGTGTCATAATACGACAAAGTGTTGTAATAATGCATTGCTATGCAGTGCTTATGTTTCATGAATGCTCAATGTAAGTCGTTACCATAACTTCAGTAATGACGCAGTGATACCAGTTGTGTTGAACAGATATTTTTCTCACTGTCTGTGGCTGTAAGGTAGTAGACAATGGTTCTATTCCACAGGAAAAATATAGAGATTTCCCTGGTGGAATGTTATTGACACAGACAGTCTTAAGCCATATGAAATATTACATAGGGTTGCCATGGCATCTGCAGTGCCTGTGTGAAAACCTGACACCTTAGTTTATCATACAAAAGCCTGGCTTCCATGGATCTGTGTCCCCCCTCCTCAGGTATATTACAGGGAGCGGGAAATCTAATCCGAAGTAATGAAAGAATTCATCATATCCGCGAGAGAGCCGGGTCTCCTTTCTGGGAGCGGCGGGGTGGCTGGCCCTTCGTCTCTGTCTGTGTAAGTAGATTCCTCTCCACGCGTGTGGGAGCTTCACGAGTTCCCCCAGGCCCGCATCTCTGTCCGCGGCTCCGCTTACGCACACAACCTCTGCCTTTGCAATGCTCCCAAGCCGTCAGACGTCAGCCCGCCCACTCGGTCGCCTCGGCTGAGAGGAAGGAAGCCCCCCCCCCGTCATTAGGCTGGACAGGGGAGAGGGGTGAAGGGACAGATGTTGTCTATACTGCCCTTTGCCGTGCTTCATGGTACCCTGGGGGAGGGCCACTGACTGCTCTCTGCTCCTGCCTGCCGCTTTTCAGCTGCTAATGAAATGTAGACAGAGGGAGCCAACAGGGTTTAATACCGTCTGTGTATACAACACCCCAGCTCGGAAGCAGGGACCGTTGGGGGGCCATCTGCATAATCCGTGCTCAGGGACACCATCATTCATTATTCAGAAATCAGATATATCTCAAGGTGGTGGTGTTGGAAGAGCACAGGAGAATAAGCCTGTTTAGTCAGGGGCAGCTTTCACTGGACACATGGTCGCCCTGCAGTTGTGGTTCTCGGTGAAAGCGCTGCTCCTCTAAGCGTGATACCTGTCAGTGCCGCTTGCAGCACTCTCTCTGTCTCCATCGCGCCACCCCACAGCCCATCCATCATGCAAGGTTCCAGAAACGGCACCATTCGGTTGCGATAATGCTGACAGCCCGAGGCATTGCCACAGCAACAGAGCAAATATGTTAGCCTGGAGGGTGTTTAAAAAACAACAAAAAATAACAGATTTTCCTTGAGAGTCCAAAGGACTCACTTCCACAGGTGTACCACTCCCCACAGCAGTGTCCTGGATTCTTACGTACCTGTATGACGTTGCTTTATGCATTGCTGGATCTGCATTGTTCTGGTGCTTAGTGGCACAATTCATTAGTTTGTGCCATAGGAGCAATGACATTAAACAATCTGGCGAACCTAGAGGTTATCACAGGATGTCAGACGGAGATAAGATTGTGTCCCGTTGGTTACAGCCCAGTATATCCCTATATCACTTCAGAATGAATTGCAATGATAATAAACCCACTATACATTTGGTTGGATGTTTGTCTGTTTTTTTTTTCAAAATAATAAAACATCTAAGCACTGTGAAAAGACTTAAGATCAAATACTCTTGATTAGCCACACTCCAAGCAGAGTCTGCTGGGGAACATAACCAGAAGATCCAGGCTGCTTCAAGCCCTGCCATGTTTAGATGCTGCAAATGCAGCTGAGGGGATACAACACGGTTACACTGTGAACTGTCAAAATATTATCGAATAAAGTTACAGACCTGCAGTTCTGAGTCACGCTCATAGTGAGTCATACTGTATGTCTGCTTCTGTTGTTGTTGTCATGTAGCAGACTCAAGCTTCCAAGGTGATTCACAAACCATTTCAAGTATAAAGTGAAAAAAATCTGCATTGCATTACACTTAGCAGACACTCTTGACAAGAGTGACTAGCATAGGTTACAGTTTTTACATGTTATCCATGTATACAAGTGGGTATTTACTTTAGGCAATTGTGGGATAAGTACCTTGCCCAAGGGTACTACAGCAGTACTCTAGCGGGGAATCAAACCAGCAACCTTTCAGTTGCGATCCCTGCTCCTTACCACTATACCACACTGTGGCCCTAGACAATCTAGACTTTTAATCGAATCTAAGTACATCAAAGTAACATGTATGGCAAAATTAAAATACTGCACCAGCACTATGCAAAGGTGTAAGTACAGTTAAGACCAATTTGCAAGGGAAAACGTAGAGGAAATTATTAAATTATTAATAATTTTGATGGCACTAAATGGAGAACAGAATGGGAGAGATTAAAAATATGGCAGAAAGAGAGACAGTGTTTGAAGCTTGGCGTGTATAGGAGAGGGTGGGTGTTCATAAAACATTGTGCAGTCTAACGTTTAATGTCCTAGCAATGTGCAGCGTAATGGATTGTGACATCCGTCACTGACTCAGGCATGAACCTGCTGAATGGGCAGAAACCGTCTGGTTGTTAGGATGATGTCCTCAGTCCCCCTCTCCCGGTAACTTTGAGTGATGTTTCTGGGAACTGAGCGTTCCCTTAATGTTTCCTCGCACTGACGTAAGAGGGAAATGTTAGCATTGCACATATGGGAAGGTAGGGTGAGCATCACCATAATTGATGTGGCTTGAGATGAATAGTAAAGCATTTTTTTAATGTCGTTTTGGTTGGGTGCAGTGTTTGGCTGGGTACTGGAACATCTTAAAGAGGACTTTAGCATAGTATCTATAGAGGTATAGTGTGGAACATACATCAAGGAACTCCAGTTCAGATTTCACATGACAAACATTTGCTCATTGAAGGATTAAATGTTTCTTTTTATTTTTTCTGTACTGTGCATACTTTTACTTTGAAAATATCTGCCAAGCCAAAAGCAAACTATCACATAGTGGTACACCCAGCTTGTCTATTTATGAATGATCAAAGCACATCTAATCTGACGTAATGACATTGTAATGAAGATTTCCTCCAAAAAAGGGGTGAGCTTAAACTGGAAATCACAAATTTACCAGTGTAATCATCACCCTACACATAAGTTCACAATCAGTTGTAAGTGTCTTGCTTTTCCTGCTTATATGAAGACATATCAGACATCTCTAGACATTCCCTGCTCTGTCTGAGAACTTGCAATGTATGTCGGGTTATTAATCATTTTCACTGTCATTATTACGGGTTATTTGACAGTTGCCCTTATTCAAGGTGACCGGAAGTGCATTTGAAAAACCAATTTGCTAAATTCAAATCACATACAATAACAATGAAACAAAATTGGTTGTTTAAAAATGCAATTCGTTACGATGGAATCTAAAATGCAATGCAGAGCCCTTTCATAAAACAATAACCAAGAGCAATAACTCATGAGCATTAAGTATAATAGTTTAGAACATGAATGTAATAAATAAAGGTCATAATTATTAGCTGTCGGCTAGTATTCTTCAATAAAATAAAAGGAAAAATAAAAAAGTCAGGTGTGCTTCGGGTCTCACGTCTCAGTATCATATTTAAGGGAGATCCATGTTAGGTGAACCTTGGCAGAGCCTGAGAAAATGCATCTTCAGAAGACAACATTAAAAAAGTTAGTGGCTCTGCTGTTCCAGGTACAACCCGAAGAGGTGCACCCTCAGAAAAGTTAGTTGCACCACTGTTCCAGATACAGCCTGAGGAGGTGCACCCTCAGAAAAGTTAGTGGTTCCACTGTTCCAGGTACGGCCCAAGGAGGCTCATCCTCAGAAAAGTTAGTGGCTCTGCTATTCCAGGTACAGCCTGAAAGAGGTGACAGACGCTGCTGACCTGAGTGGAACAGGTTCCAGCATGGGTGGGCCAAGGCTAAGAATGATGAGCCCAAAGCAAAGGACAAACAGACTGCCCGTGCAGCAGGAGATCATGGTGCCGTGTGGCCTGTAGGGAGAAATAATGAGACAGGCGCTGTGAGCAGGGCCTGAGTGGACAAAGGCTGGTGTATCGATACCAGGAATCTGAGGCCCGCAGCTGAGAAAAAGGGGAGAAGTGAAGTAAGGGGGAGGACCTCTGAGAGTGAGAAGGAGCCAAGGGGCAGGGATCTGGATGAGTAATCTCACAGCACTGGCAGGAGGCAGCACTAACTCTCCAGGTGGAAGTGCGCCTGGGCCTGGACCAGCAGCTGTGTGGAAGGTAGTGGGGGAAGGGAATGTATGCTGATGTCTGCCACGAGGACGCAACAGGTGCAAGTCAGCATCAGGGTGTTCTGCTAGAAGGTGAACGCGCTGCCAATCACAGGTCTAAGGTTCTTGGTGAGCTGGGATGGGATTAGACCGGTGTTAAACAGGAAGATAATGAGGTTCAAGACTGATGACTTAATGAGGAGATGCAACATGCCTGACCTCTGAAGGGATATCCTGAAAGCATGTCGAGATTCCAGGTGTCTGGCAGAGTGCATTTATCCATACAATATTTTTAAAAGTGTGAAACAGATGCTAGACACACAACACTGACTTTGTTGCAGTGTTCAAACTAGTTACAGATTGCTGAATATCACTTCAATGCTTTTATTTTATTGTATTTGGGAAAATGTGGAATTCCTAATGTCACCCTGTGTACATAATTCAATTTATGTGATGCATCGCAGGCTGTTGCACTAAGGAGACTGCAAATATAAAGTCACCCTTAAACCCTGCAAAAATTCCTTCCTTCAGGCAGGTTCTGGAAGCAAGAACATACAGAGGGAACAAGAGCGGAGCTAGGAATGAAATGAGGCGTAATTACCTGCAATCCCTCCAATCTGTCATTTTCAGAGTAATTCCCCGCATGTGAAGCCAGACTGAGCGATGTTGCAGTTAGCCGCTGACGCGTACGAGCTCTCTCTCTCTCTCCCTCAAACGAGAGTGCGTTCACCGGGTTGCATCACACGCCGATAGCGTACGGCAGCGTCCCCCCCCTATTGGGATGCGCCCGATCGCTCAGACATTCCCTAAAGGGGGGGGGGATGATGCCCCCCCCCCGCTCCCTGCTGCTGAGTCTGTCACAGCCCCTAAAATGAGCCTGCTGGTTTCCAATCTGCTCGGCTGCACAGGGCCGGCTGAGAAGAGAGTGGCTCATTAAAGCCACAGCTTTCAGAAGAGGTCCTGGGAGGCCTGCAGGCTGATGTGACTCTCTTCCTTCCACTAGACGACGCAGCAGTATCTCCCGGAGGTCAGACCGGGCCGAGGGGCACGCTTATCGATTCCCTCCTCCCTGCAGTTCCTGTCCATTCATCAAAAGGGAGCTTGATGAAGGCGGAGGAGTGACATTTTACATTTTATAAAACGCTTATAAAAAGCTTCTGAAAGCTGTTGAGATGCATGGAGTGTTGTGGTTTTAAAGTAGCTTCTTCCTGTTATTGCCTCACATAACCGGACTCTCTAACTTAAGATTTTTCCGGAACTGGGGATTCAGATTTTTTTAAATTATTAGCTCCTTATCAGAGTGAATGCTTACAGCAGTAGCTATTCACTCCAAAGGAATGAGAAAGAAATCAAAGGTGTTGAATATACTGAAAATTCTGTGTGCTTTGGGCTAAACACAACATGTGGTTTGTGCACCCACACAATACAAGCTGATGTGTTATGTGCTGTAACATTTGCACAAGGGGCTGCTTATGCCTCCTGATAAAGCAGTGATGTGTCCATGTGCATGTATGCTTGTGTAACATAGCTCAGAGGAGAATCTGAGTCTACTACACAAGACCAAGCAATACTCTACAGTAAAGACAGGAGTATGTTTGGTTCTCTTGGCGAGGGACTTGGGCTCTGTTTTGGTAAGCTAATTGGATCTTTTATTGTGCCTTTTGGACAGCAAAAGTAATAGCTGAAAACCCAAAGCAGACGTAACTGGTGGAGATCCAGCCTCTGTCAGTGATAAATGCCTGTGAGCCATGGAAGCTCCGTATCTGTACATGCGATTCTCCCAACACTCCCTTAAACCAGCTGGTTCACATTATTAGCCAAACCAAACAATCAGTTACAGAGGAAAAACAAATCTCAAACAATACAACCGAAGAACCTTTAGAAGTAAAACACTGTTATGATGTGGATAATCTAATACTATTAAAATAAAAACTTCAGCGAGAATGGCTATTAAACTTATCTGCTATTGATTTGTTCAGATCCATAACAAACATTGAATGCAGTACAACTCCTCTTTCACGTCCTCATATACAAAAGAGGACAGAAACGCTATAGTCTCAAGCATAAATATAAACATCTAATGACATTGAACTTACTATAGCTCCAGACAAACGGAACAAGAAACCTCAACACGCATACCAACAGCTACTACTGAAGAAGCATCGACTTTACTGTTTTCTAATTCAATATCAACTAAAAATAGCAACTAAACGTAATTAAAATACTGTACAGAGTCCACTACACACAAGACCCATTTTTCTCACTCACAAAGCTGAACATAATGCACTATTGCAAGCTCTGACGCATCCAGACAGAGCCCCTGGCATCGCTTTTCCTGTGCTCTGGCCAGTGTCCCTTACAGTCAGGTAAAGAGTAAATACAAAGGAAAATTGATGCTACTGCCATTGGTGGGGAGGAGAACGCTTTACTCTGATGGGATTGAGGACCACTAACTTGATGTGTTATCTTCTTTCCATTGTAAGTTTTTAAAGGCTGCGGGTTGTGTCAAATTGAAGACTACAGTGCAACCTGTGGAGGAGAACAACATCTCCCAGGTTTGCTTATGTACTGCTATATGGTGCTGTTTGACCAGCTTTATATGACCTGTGTTTGCATGATACACACTATGTTGTTTCATGTTCACCTGAACTGTATTATTTTAATTTAAAACCGTAGTGACATCAGGCCTCGGCTCGGAGCCTTGTCAACCCGAGCTATCCAGCAACATTTCTCTGCAGGGTTAGATGCAGCAACATTGCACAACAGCCAGAAGAAAAAATATGCGTGGCGTGTTCCTGTCAAGAGGTGAAACTCTCGTTCTGTCTCTCTCCTGGGCACCTGTTCCCTGACAAGATGTTAAAATCTGCCTCAAGCACCCAGTTACATTTTTTTTTACACCACACTCCAAAAAAGAAAAAAAACCCAACACAGTCCATACATGAATAAAACAACAGTTTGCCGTAATCACCATTTCAGACAGCATGCTTTTATACTACCAGCTGGCTTTGGGATATTAAACAATTTTGTCATGCTGGTCTCATAGCGTCACACAGGAGAAGGTTCAATAAAGGGTAATGATCGTAAAATGGCACTGAAGGACATCTGAGGCTATTCCTCAAAATAATTATCAGTAGTTTACCTTACGGCCATCATTTAACTGATATGAATTTGAAGTAGTTTGGTTAACAGTCAATAAATGTTTACTTATGAGCCCCAGGGGAGGTTTCAGTGGATGTGCATGGCCTTGCAAGAACAGTAACAAAGCAATTTCTCTGGGCGCTCTGAACCCTCTTGTCAGTGTGGTAAAAACCTTAGTTGGACTCACTGAATACACAAGTGAAAATAGTTCCATCAGATACTGATGTCCTTTACATTTCTCTTCTAGGAGCTTACTGGAGTGATCATACTTTTCATCTGCAATGCAAATGCATCTTTTCATCTGAAAAGAGTTCATGTATGCAAGCCTGCGTGTGTGTGTGTGTGTGTGTGTGTGTGTGTGTGTGTGTGTGTGTGTGTGTGTGTGAGAGAGAGAGAGAGAGAGAGTCTGCGCATATAGGTTTAAATGTCCATATATGTGTGTATGTGCACGCATATGCGTTTGTGTGTGCGTGTGTGTGTGTGTGCACGTGTGTGTGTGCATGCAGGTTTGAATGTACATCTAAATGTGTGTGAATGCTGAGGGTATATGGAGATAACATCAAAATCAAAGCACTGGCAACCATCCAAAGCAACAGGACATGAAAACATTTTTCTTCAGTTCAGTTAAAGCGCCATCTCTGTTCCTGCTCATTTTTTAGGCTCATACTTTGGGATGCACTTTAATTTAATATGATTTATTTCACTGATTGAATTACAGAGCACTCAGCTTTTTAGGGTTTTAGACAAATGTATGTTACTGATTTCAGAATTAGAAATGATGAATTATGTTAAACAAAAAATCGAGTTTCACTGTATACTCAAACTCCATATTGCACTATGGGACCATTTTTTAAATTTCAAACTGAATTTAAACAAATTCAGAAAATCTGACAAAGCTTTATCATATATCATATATCGCACTGCATATAATAAACAGGTATCTTTCATGTGGAAATAAAACGAAAAATTGATGGAACAAAACATATTATGACTTCGATTTATGCCCAGCATGCACTAAAGAATGAGGGTACAGGTTTTGGCTGTGTTTTGCATGCTGAAATGACTATGAAATGGATGCAGTCTGTTAGATAGTCATCAGCCAGGCAAACCTCGCTCAGTGCTGTCCAGCACTAAATGATGCTTTTGTTATAATACAATACCAACAGTAGCATTTCATGACAAACTGTACTTTCCCAGGAATCCTTGAGGTTTGAAACTCAAAGCTTCTGTATATTTATTTAGTTAAATGAAAAAAAAAATCCTCTTAGTAATGGAGTTAGAACTAGAAAATCTATTTCATGACTGTCAGTCAATACCGCCAGACTAGAGCAGGTATTCCCAAAGTGAAGGATCCTATATACTGCACCTCCCATCCACCACTGTAACATCAAATTGAATCATTCAAACCCAGGATCTATTACACCAAATTAGAAAACTGATAGGGCAACATTATATGATTGCTACCCTGTGCACAAGATACAACACAGACAGCGGGTGGAGGTAATTATTTGATGCATTACAGGTACATTATGATGTACCTTAAATCATACTATCCATCAGATGCAATACATAACCAGTAAAAGTTGTGAAACGGTTTTACAAGGGAGAGCTGATGAGCATTATTGCTCTGAAGTAATGAGTGATGTCACTGCTGGTCATAAAGAATATACATCAGATGTAAATCACCAGACATTAATAAGTTTGCTTTCAGCAGCCTGCATAACCTAGTCAGTGCTCTTAAGACCCCAGCCTGTCAGCTGTTGGTCAAGAGGCATGCCCGGAGCCTTAGCAGGAAGGAGAGGGTTAACCCTTAATGTCAACAGATGATAAATGGCATCTCAGCACTGGGCGTTTTGGCTTGTCCAAATTAGACAGCAAACATAACCAGAGTGATTAATGAGGTGTCGGTGATGAACACATAAGGATTATGGGTAAACAGCCCGTACACCCTCTAAAGTAGCTACCCAGGTGCTAATTTTGTGGTGGGGGTCGTGACAGTGAGATCAGAGGCTGGTGGGCGATGTTTGTCACCTCTCATACTCCCCTGCAGTTGGTATTACACTCCAGCCAGTTCAAACACCCCGATATCATGTGTCACCTCCACTCCAGGGATGAAACGAGGCAGGTTTTCATTAACTGGTTTTGTATTTTTTTTTTTTGTGTGTGTGTGCGTGTGCTTCCTGGGAGACATCAGAGGCGGAATTACTCTTGTCTGCTGTCATTTGAGCTGTACCTGCTCCCTGCTGTCAGACAGGATTCAGCCTGGATTTTTAGGTTGTTATAGACATGGCACTGTATTCTTTCCTTTTTTACATATTGATACTGAGTGTTATTTGTACTGAGGTGAGGAAGAGGCAGAGAATACGTGTGTGGCACATGATTACATGATTACATGATTATCAATTATGAATTGATAACAAATTATGACAAATAGTGAGAGTGAGGTTTTGAATGATTGTTATGGACGGCTTTGCCTCTTAATTTCACGCTGCTGCTGATCTGGGATCTGCCACTGACTGTGCTGGTGTATTTTCATAAAGAAAGTATTTGCACATAAAGCTAATCAAATACACCAGACAAAGGCAGACATTCAAACAGACCGATAATGAGATCACTATATGCTGGAGCTTGTGTAAAGTGAGATCTTGGATAGCCTCTCGGTGAGTCTGATTTACTCTGCCTTTTCAAAGACCAAATGTTCTTTGTTTCACTGTCTTTTTAATGAATCCAAACTGTTTTCATCAATGTGAAAAATCCTAATGTAATCTGTACGTGTCAAGGTCTAGATGTAGAGTGATGCTTTACCTGTATTCTGTCTTCTGCTCACCCAGAGTTTCAAAGAGCTGTGCTCCAGGAACTGTGAGTCAATTCAGAAGTATTCATAAAGAACCCAAACCATTCAAAATTCATAGCTTTACTACCAACAAGTCTTTGCCAACCCCTTTCTGAGACATGAATACCATGCACCTACAGGGAATAAACAACAGCACGACACAATGTGGGTGAGTCTTGGAGTATTTCCTCCTTGAGTAGAGGAAGATGAGATCTCGATGCCAGATGTCATTACTGACTAAAAAATGACTCATTGCCCACAACAAGGTTGATTTCTACTAAAAGCAAATAGAAAGACTATGGGATATTGGGAAATATAAATAATGCAGTGTCCTTGGAAAAAAAAATAACTTGAAGACACCAGCTGTGTTTTGTAGAGATGGGGGTGTATAATAGAAGAAAGGCGCTGCCAGCCAATCAGAAAACATTCTGGAATTGTGTGAGCGTCTATAGAACCTTTCCTCTGTCCCACACGTACCTCAGCCTGCCTCCTCTCTCCTCCTGCCAATCATTTCCTCAGAAGATTATCCAGGCTGGCTTACAGCTCCATGCAACTCTCTAACCCAGTTATCCGGCTGTGTGTTTGCTGTTCTAGACGTGTAATTTTTCTCAGCTGTTCCAGCAAGGTCCTACTTGGGATTCAAGCTGTCGATTTACATAAATCTTATGTCAAGAATTCAGCAAGATCACCTCACCACATATACTGCGACAGGAGGGTACCTGGCCTGGCGGTATACGTTGCTCATCTGAAAGGTGTGAAATGTATAGAACCCCTAAATTTAGATTCAGTGCGCTGCAATAACCCAAGTCTTTCTGTAGGGATGTCCTCTTCCCTTTGGTGCTTCGGCTGTGAACGCTCTGACACTGTGCTGTCTCAAACCATGCCGGTTTCTCCTCTGTGTCATGAGACAGCTGACAAGAAAAGGGCATCTCGTTACCTTAATGACAATGAGATGACAACTCCTTCATTATGATTTTATTTAGAAAATCCCTCACTAAATTCACTCTCCCAGACACCCACATATCACCGCAGCCAGGCATGTCTTGTGATGGATGGTCTAAACGTGTAATTTTGAATGTCCCTGCTGCTGCCTGTGTCAGCTACACAGCCAAAAGCGTAATTAGCACCTTGTACCTGAGGCTTGGTGAGAGACAGGTGTCTGTGCATTTCGAACCCGCAGCAGTAGTATGAACAGATGGGGACAGGTCTGTGACAAAACAGTCTTCCTGGATATCGTGACAGGTTCGTTCTCCCAGGGATCAATATCACCTCTGTTTCCATGGCTCTGGAACCTCATTTCACTCCTCACGGCTCAACATTGCTAACAGGCTTTCCTTGCTGACAGACTCAGCCTTACTGGAAAACCTTTCCCATTAGCTGAGTATGTGTAGCACAACGTCTATTCATTGACATTCCAAACCAGGTCCAAATTTGAGTGCTGCGATTTCTCTTCTGACATACTGCAGTTGGTGTGCATTTGAAATGTGTTTCGCCTCTGCGTTCATCAGTCATTGATTGGCTGTGGTTTCCATGGTTCTGTAGTTAATTCTTTTATTGATTGGTGAGCTGTGATGCTCCCACCCCCACCGCTACTCCCCCCTCAGACAATTCTGAGAGTTCTGCTTCTTGCTTAAAAGAATGTGCTGTTCTTGTCTTCTTATAAACGCAGTTTGTTAAGACCCAGACCAGCACACTACGCAGATAGTCAATTTGTATTTCGTTGAAAGCGCATAGTTCGTTCTGTCGGTGAGCCGCAGATATCAGGGGAGGAATAACAAGATCCTCAAAGGCCACCAAAGAGAATGATGAGTGTAATCGAGCTACACAATAACCTAGAAGCCTGCTTTATCAGGAGCGCTGTGCATTGCTGTCATTTCCTCTTACATTGAAGACCGCCCTGTTATGAGGGAGTGCTCTGTGTGAAGGAAAAAAACTGAAGAGACATGTTTCTATAGCTGCACCAACTTTATCGGCTCATGGGTCCTTTAGCTCCCTCTAGTGTTTGGCTGTCATTACTGGTCAGTGAACGAGGGAGGCTAACTTTCTAAGGGATGCTTCCTCCATTTGTAATCAATAATAAAATGAAATGTATGCAGTAAGTCTATACTGAAATGCTTTTCTGGGTGTGTTGATGTCAGCGAAAAAAGCAGCCTGCATTATTTTTTATGATTTTGATTTTTTATGATTTTTATGATTTTTATAAAAGAAAACACCAAATAAATGGGGAAAACTGTGTACTCATCTCACCAAAAAAGCTCAAGTCAGACAGTGTCACAGACAGATAACTTCAGTTCATGTGGGTATTACGGCAGACGGTTTAACCAGTTAATTGTGTGACACCATGTTCTCCCTGTGTGTTGCTGCAAATCAACATAACCCTACGGTGGGACCACAAAATGAGGTGAGTCATTATTTTTTTTTTTTTTGTTTTGTTTGTTTCATATATGCCTCTCTCCTGAAATAGGAGCCTGGTGACTGAGGCTGTGAGGAAAGCTTTTAAGTGCAATTTCACTCTACCATCTCCCTACCTAATATAATTTGATATAATTGTAAAAAGCAAGACAGGGTGTACATCAGACCCTACATTTGTGCTTTGCTTGAGAGGAGAACAGCTAATAAGGCTGTAACACTATTTCAATGCATGAGGACAGGCATTTTCCCTCAGAATAAAACAAAAGATAAGTCAAATAAGGACTGTCCAGAGTTTCCAGAGAGGAGGGACTCTTACGGACTTAGACAAGCCACGCAAAGAATCTGAAGCTTTTGACTTAGTTTCTCTGATTAAACGGCTCTGTGGAAAATCTGACACTTTTTTTAAAATGAACACATAGCAATACAGACGTGACCATTCAAATTATGTTCTTCCATTCATTAAATGACAAAAAAGATAACCTCCCTTTTCTTTTAGGCCCCCGTCATTCAACACAAAAGGGTAAAAAAAATAGTCCTGGTGCTGGCCACATCCATTAATAACCACTTCAGTCAGTCAGTGAGGCAGACTCTTTCTGTACAGTTCATGCTTATTAGTAACTTACAGCTTGTGTCTCTGAATTTCTCTTCAGACAAGACAAGGTTTTCTTCTCATCAACCTTTAACTTCTGTGGTGACTCACCAGATGAGGCTCTCCATGAGATAGAGAAAGCAACAGTGTCCTGGGAGAAATGTTCAGCCAAAACATTGTGGTTTATCTGTTGATAAAGTATCAACAGATAAACAGTATTCATATTTTAACTCATCCCATTAATATTGTACTCAGCAAAAGAACTCAATGAAACAAAAGACTCATATCTAGATATATTAAAACCCTAAAAATAAAATACAATGTAGGCATTACATCTAAAATGTATTTTTAATGTCAAAATATGTCATGAAATAAAAAAGATCAATTTTACCCTAGTATTAGCCAACAAAGACATACAAAATGTGACAATAAGTGATAGTGCTTGTAATCTTCTACCAACTTTTTACATACTGCGTCAATAACATTTATATTTTGGAGTCATAATTTGTCATACATTATTTTTTGTTAGAGAACATAGATAGCATGTTTCTACTGGTTAACATCACCCGATCCAGACGTAAATGTGTGTGGTATCTTCCTGTGTTTACAGAGTTAACTTCCCAGTAGCTGGCGCTGAGATTCCCTATTGTTATAAATGCACTCATTCGGAAAGTATAAATTATTCAGGCTCAAAGCAGTGATAACGGCTTTATGAGATGCAGTGAATAAATAAGCAAAGACAGAGAATAGTGTTATTTCTGGCTGTCCGGAAAGATTTAGGTGTCAATCATGGTCCCAGTTTATTGTGCAGCCTACACTTCTGTCCCTGTTTGCCAAATGCAATTACTGGTCTTCATAAAAAGGAAACCAAATCTTTTCATCACTGTGAGGCAACTGAGAGTGTAGTCTGGTCCTGAAGCGACAGCAAAATCCCACATTTTCTTCTTCTTGGAGTTACTTGATATGCTTTTGGCAGTAGTTGAATTGTGACCAGAATATTACAGGTGTGACTCATAGGATCTGTTTTAGGGTACACCCATACAGATCCACTTGTTACTTTTGTATTTCTAGCTGTTTATTTTACATGTAGTATAGTGATGTGTTTTACATCCTGTGATCTATTGACTGATGTATGGTAGTACAGTTGGCTTCCCTTGTCTTTTCAGATTGCACAAGTTAATTTGTGGCAGGGTTTGAATAGTGTTATGCTCACACTCACTGTTGCCTATTCAACTTTAATGAACACACTTCTTTTCTGCTGGAAGTCACTAAGCTAAATTAATGTAATGTAATTTAATGTAGTGTGATGTGATGTAACATATTCTCCACATGCTGCTTTCTCAATCAATGGCAACCAGACACCTATGTGCTCCTTGCTGGAGTGCATGGAGAATGGGTGACCAGTTGCCCTTTCACAACAGGTTGTGATGGATGTCCCTTTGAATCAATGCTTTCCCAGCTGCAGTCAGTAATTAAGCTGCCACTCCAGCAGCCTTGAGATGCAGGCATTGTTTAGAGAGGACTACAGTGTAAACCAAACACCTGGCCTTTCGACTGGTGTGATCAATGACTGATCCTCACATGTCTTCATTGCCCAGATGCATGTGTGTACAGGGAAAGATATTAAATTTGGAGATGGAGTCTCTGATGGTAATATAGCGTTAGTCTTGCTTGTGTGCGTCAATGTTCGGACATTTAATAATGTATGTGCCGACCACTGTGGCATGTGAATTGAAGCATTAATCCTGCATGTGGAAATGAACGTGTTGTATCTGATTACGTCTCATGACACCCAACAGGAACTAGATGACTCGCTAATGTTTTTTTTTTATTAAACTTTGACATGTTTCGCAGACATACGGATGGAGGGAGGGGAATATGAGCTTGAGCCCAAGACATTTTGAGTCATTTTGAGTCTCCCGTTTGCAGGGGATGAGAGGTGTCAGGGAACCCTTGGGGAGTACAACATGGAATGTCAGCACTGATTTATGAATCGGTCATAAATTAGCCATTAACAACCACATGTACATGTATTGTTGTTGTCATACAACATGTTGTCATTACATTTAACTCAGCTGCTGATTTTCCATACCATTATATGCATCAATATTTTTCTTGCTCAGATGGCTCCCATATTTCCATATGGGCGGCAGTGTAGCATAGTGGTTAAGGAGCCGGACTCGTAACCGAAAGGTTGCCGGTTCGATCCCCGCTGGGACGCTGCTGTACCCTTGGGCAAGGTACTTAACCCGCAGTTGCCTCAGTAAATATCCGGCTGTATAAATGGATAACATTGTAAAGAACTATAACCTATGTAAGTCGCTTTGGATAAAAGCATCTGCCAAATGAATAAACGTAAATGTAAATATTTCAAGTGGGGTTTAGCCCCCAAATCATAAAACATTGTGTTGTGTAATATATGCATGCTCTTGGATGACTAATAGTTGTTCTACAGACAGCAGAGAGCGAAATTGATATTGTAATGGGGTTTCAATGAACACTGGGGAAACAGAGGCAGTGTAGGTCAAAAAAAAAGCAGTGGCCCTTGCAAAATGAATATTAAGTAATACCTTGAGGCATTGTGTCAATTGCATGGCAAATTACTAACAGATTGAATGACATCAAAAGACAGCGCCTCTCAGTTAAGCTATTCTAATACCTGCTGGTGTAACTTAATCCCAATAATTAGAATTTCAAATAGAGTTTTCTCCAGCAGATCGAATAATTATTCCCTTAATTATTCCGGAGCAATATTTAAGGTAATTTTTTTGTCAATTCACTCTAATCAGTCTTACAAATTGTGTAAAATCAGAACATCCCGCACAAATGATCACAGACTAGCTAGGCCACGTTAGCAAGCACCACATTAAAGAGAGGAAAACCGACACGCTGCAATCAAGAAAATCACTTTGCTTATGCTCCAGCCAACTAAAAACATGACTATAAAAATTATATGATTTCCAAAATTGCCTAATAATAGTTATTGACTTTTTTTTCCACATCCAGTCTGTACAGTTACATTTTGTACCATTATCATGATTTCAAGAAATTGAAATTACTCTATGGTTATGTGCTTTTTATGAGTTTTTCTTTAACTTTTCACAAGTAAGGCCAGCCTCGCTATGCCAGTGGGATTTTGAATCATTTCCTGTGTGACTGATATACAAACAAATGTCATGCATAGAGACAACAGTGTATGTGATAGACTTCACACCAGCTGAGCTCAAATATGATTGATTGATCTGTTAATTAAATCCTGGTCTGCTTTTGACAGTTTTTGACAGTTTTGCTGGAAAGTCTTGCAAATTAATTTTGTTGCTGAGCTGTAAACATAAAAGTTAAGGAATTTCTTCTACTCATTCCCCTCCTGTATCAAATAAATTAGAAATCATATTACTATTTAATTTAAATAAAGTATCTTCAATTAATTATTATACAGCCCAACAAAATCTTGGAAACATGGTGAATTAAGACAGAGGTCTACAATTTTCTGTGGAGCAGATATGAAAATAAATTAGAAGATGTTCCATGCTTCCATAATTATCTTTAATAACATAAACACACCTCCACGCCTCTAATATCCTTAGGAAATCATTTAAAGCAGGTAATTGTGAATACATCTCAATTACACAAGGGCATTACACTGAACTCTTAATAAAACTAATTGGTGAAAAGAAGCTGTATATAAAAACTAGCATGCAGAGTGAATAACCCAGATTAGAACAATAAAATTGGGTACAGGATCAGCTCAAAATCAGCACAAAGACAGGTTATCCTCTATTTTTGATCGATTTTTTTAAATAGAGCATGATAACCTGTAACATGTAAAGGCTGGAATTCCTTTGGATCGTTGCATTGTTGCATTAAGTCTGGAACATGTTGACAGCCTCACTGAAAGTAATGGCACCTCATTTCTAATTAAGCAAAAGCAGCATCCAGTTATTGAAAATTGATCTTTTCTTCTTTGATTTCCTGCCATGGGCTACAAAATGAAGTAGAACTGAAGAAGAACTTGATAATAGGCTTACTGAGAACTGAGACACTAATGGCCAATACCTAATATGAAGCTGCACTCCTGACGTGATCTTGTAGAGTTAAGTGCTAAATACAAGAGAATAGCACAATTTGATTGATGAATGCAATATGTCAACAGAATGCATTTTTTATCCTCATCTTTAAGAAAAAAATGTCTACATTTATTGTAATTCTCTGAATTATATCTGAATTGTATATATTCCCTAGGATGTTTTTTCCATCAAATTTAAGGTGTCATTTATACCTTAAAATGGAGTTACCATGTTGATAGCCTGCTGTGTGCCTTAATAAGCAAAAGAGGTCGTGCAAGTTAGTCTGGTTGCCAAGGAAATCGATCATATGTCTTATAAAAGCTCCATTGGCTAAATTGTTTCCCCTGAGCTGGATGGGGTATTGTTACTGCCCTTGATCAAGGTACTTATCTTAATTTGCTTCAGTAAATATATAGCTGTATGAATGGATAAAACGTAAATGAGATATATAAGTCATCCTGGATAAAGGTGCATGCTAAATAATAAGTAACATGAATATGAGATTGGGGTCACAGGTGCATCTTTCCCCCTATCCAAAACGAACTTAAACTTTCACATTTTGTCATTTGGCAGGCACTTTTTTCCCCGAGCGACTTTCAAAGAACAAGTACAGAGTGCATCTGTTAAAGCTGCATGAAGGACAGCACATATGGAACTCAAGATCCCAGCATGCATCAGCCCCTGACACAGTGCTGTGATAACTACTGCATACATACATGCATGGTCAGTGCCACACATAAAGGAAATACAACGTACCCTAATATCAGGCTATGTAAAGATAAGGTGAATTATGCTCAGGTAGGGAAGCCAAGATGGAGCCTAAAGAGGTAAGTCAGCAGTCTGTGCAAGAAGATGACCAGCAAGTCCACTGTCCTGATGGCTACCACATCATGGCTAGGGCAGATAGAGGACACAACTGGAATGTCTAACAATGAAGGATGGGGGACAGCGAGGTGTCATGAAGCTGCCTAACAGAGTGACCTAGTCAATGTGCTGGGTCTGATGATGGATTAAAGGTAGAGTAGTTCCCCTCATTGCCTGTTTGGCTGACACCTGTGTTTTTTAATAGGTGGGAATCATTACTGGTAGCCAGTGGACAGGGATCGGTGAGCTTGAACACCTCATTTGTCTTCCTGCATGTGTGCCCAAAACCCTGCAGCTCATCCAGAATGCTGGCACTTAAGATAAGGGTCACCCACTCTTAACCCTAACACAGGGGCACAGAGCAGACCTATTTGGGCAGCCAGCACTCCAGTGATGCCTGCAATAAACCCACAGTGGGCCACTGCAACAAACACATTGGGTTCTGCAAGAGTTCAGACGTAACTGCCTACAATAAGCCTAGGTTTGCTGTGGGTGGCAGTGTAGCATAGTGGTTAAGGAGCAGGACTCCTAACTGTAGGTTGCCGGTTTGATACCCCACTGGGGCTCTGCTGCTCTACCCTTGGGCACGGTACTTAACCCACAATTGCCTCAGTAAATATCCAGCTGTATAACAATGGATAACATGTAAAAACTATAACCTATGTAAGTCACTCTGCATAAGAGCATTTGCTATGTGCCAATAATGTGATGTATTGTTCTGTGGTGCAATGGCAAGTGTGGCATAGGTGAGGGTCCAGAATAGGCTGCCAGTACTGTACCAATGACAGGGCCTAATTTCCTGCCTGTACAGTCCCCAAATAAGGCCAAAACAGACCACCCGGGTGGTGTATAGGCAAGGCTAAAGCTGCTGGTTCAGTTCTGAAAGGGGGCACTGCTATTGTGTCCTTGGCCAAGGTACTGAACCCAGACTGGCTCCATAAATATTCAGCTGTATAAATGGATGACATGTAAAAATGTAAGCTATATGTAAATCACTCTAGATAAAAATAAATGCTCTCAATAAAGTATCCCCAGCAAAATCCTGCATGTATCTTATCCGTATAAGAAACAGCGTGATAAAACCTGACAAATATGAGATTAAGTTTAAAAGTGTTGTGTTTTTAGACTTCAGAATAAACTACACATACCTAAAACAAAGGGAAGTTCATAAAAAAACATCCTTGCCTAGCCAAAACACAGTTGTCAGCCTTTATGGGCTGGATTGTATTTCACAGGGCTGCCCGCTGGACCTGGGCAGTTTGAACTAATTGAATCCACCCATAAAAATGAGCTGCGACGGAAGGCGTACGCGATGCGCCCATGCACGTACAGCATGCGCTATATACAGCAGTAACACAATACTTGCGCAAGACTTTACCGGAGATGTCTTCTCAGTCGGCTGTACGCCGCCCTACCCAGACACAGGACGTGGTTAATGCACCAATGATGCGGGCTGATTAAGGCATAAAAATAAATGTCGCCGGAAAGCTACAGCACGTGGCTGAAGATAAGTTATTATGGTACCAGCAAGGTTAAAATTCGAAGTGGCAGCCGGATGGAATGAGTTCGTGCTGGCTGAAGCGTGATAGGGAAATCATGTTGTGATGAATCCTGGCACTGTGAATATGCACACCAGTCCACGTGAGCTGAGGTTCCAGATTGTGTTGCATTGATTCATTTAAACCAAACGATTTGACGTAAATGAAATTAGACACAAAGGTTACGGCGTTTTAACATTTTATTTTCCGGCAACGGTTAAGAGTTACATATAAAGAACAGTGTTTTTAGTTCGGAATACAACAGCAGGAAAAATAGACTGTCCAACAGTAGTCAGAGTCCTGCCAAACTCGGGGCCATCACTCTATTTAGAGTAGGTTGAACAATGTTTGTCGTCACCAGGTTGCGTCATCAGTCCAACTTTTTCTGGACCAAACCAGCAGCGTCTGAGGGTTTTTCGCCAGCGTTGTCGCTCTACCACATACGTTATAATTATATTCAGATGGTTTAGGGTAATCGCCGATAACAAAATATTTGATGTCTTTGTCTGAACATCATTCCTTATACCAACTGATTTTTCAGAGTTTTCAGTCTAATTCAGTATTTAATATGCCTGCACACCATATGTCTAATAACGGCAAACACAAAAAACTCAGCCTATGCAGCAGGGGCGTGTCCGTCAGTGACTGGGGAGGGGCGGGTCTTTACTGTGGATTGGTTATTATTTTAAATGTCCTTGCGTTTATTGGCTGAGAGTTTGTACTCTTGCCATTGGCTGATAAGACACGCCGGCATTTTTGAAAGCTGTTTCACGAAAAGGCAGCTGGTTTATGCAGCAGATAGTTTCACAGGGCAGGTAAGACATGATTTGAAATTAATATTTTCCCGTGATTATTTAGCTCGGTATGTTTTCAAATATACTGATGCAAGCAGAGTTAGAATTGATACTAAAATATCTTGGAGAGATCTAATGCTGAATTTAATTCAGACATGTGTCATCTGAGGAATTGTCTTCTTGATTGGGCATTGTTGTGCATCGCAAGCTACTCTGTTAGGTTCCCTAAGTAACGCTAAGGGTTTGCAGCAGATAAAATGTTGGTTTCGAAATGACCGCATATATCGGGTTTACAAACAATCGTAAAACAGTCTTGGTAGCAACGTTTCGACTCAAGCAATGACATAATTCGTAGCAAGGAGGTCAGATTGCTGTAAATGTTTAGTTCGCTAGCTGAATTGCTTATCAGCCTTGAAGTAATGGACTGTATTAGCCAGTAGCACTCTTCATTTGCTGTTGGTCAAAACAGCGTTCGCTTCTCGGCGTTGTCCCTATTTCTAGCTAGATAGTTACTTTTGATTTTATTTAATACCACAAACTGGTGTGTTGATGCTAGCTACTACTCCTTGTCTTTGTCGCTGTAAAACTACACAACTGTTGAGGATTACTAGACCTTGATAAAGTTGTGATTGTTCAGTCTGAACCAATTAGTCATTTGCTAACTCTGCAGACGTTGCGACTGCAACTATTGCCCTCATGCAGGTCCCGTTGACGCCTCATGATGTTGCAAGAAGATGCTGCAGAACTCCAGTGCTGTATCACTGTGGAGCGCCTGAATGCGTCCGGACAGGCCACCAAACGCCAAGTCATTCGCCGAGCTGCAGTGACGCTGGGGCGCAATGAATTTCAGGAGATTGTCCTCCGCGTCCACGATGGCAAAGTGCCTCAGTCCTTCACGCTCCGTGAATTTCAGCTCTTCACCCGCTTCTGTCGTGACGGCAAGAGCACTGTGAAACTGCTCCCGGACAACATCCAGGTGCTTATCTCCGACTGTCCGCCAGACCGCTTGCGCATGTTCCTCAAGACCCTGAGCATTAAGCATCAGGCCTGGCAGACGAGCAAACCCGTGGGAGAACGGACCAAGCTCCTCGCCGGGCTACCGCGCAGTTTCGAGACGATCAGCCCCCTGCAACAGAAGGATGTGCAGAAAGCAAACGAGCTCCGAAGCAAAGTGAACGCGCCGCCACCTGCCAAAGGCCTGACGAACAGAAATGGGAACACAACCGTTGGCCAGCAGGTGAAAAGACAAAGACCGGATTCCACCGAGAGCAGCCCGGTGAGTCATCGATCCTCACAAAGTCACCTACCAGGAGTCCAGAATACTGGTAGAATTAAGCCAATACATTCATTTTAATAATTTAATAACGATGATGACGTTATTACCTGTGGCTCCACAGATTGATGGGCTTGTCTCTGGTCTGTTCTAGGTAAAGGCACTCCACCCTGCCAAGAAGCCGACTTTGTCCTTGCCTGTGACAAGGAAGCTGTCCAAAGAGCAGGCAATGGTCCTAAGTGCTGTCCTAAGTGGGAAGAACATCTTCTTCACTGGAAGTGCTGGTAATAAATACAGTCCCTGTAAATATGTCCTTGTTCCTCGTTAAACCCTTCAGCAATCCCAGTGCTTTGCCCTCTGCTGTAAAAGCTGACATAGGACATCTTGCTTTCCTCTTTCCATATTGCTCACAGTCCCAAGTGATGTATCTGGCCCAGGAGATAAAGGAGAAACACAACTTAGTAGTAACGTTTTTCCTTTTATTTAGGTACCGGCAAATCCTTTTTGCTAAAAAGGATTGTGGGATCTCTGCCTCCCAAAAGCACCTACGCCACGGCCAGCACAGGTGTGGCGGCCTGCCACATCGGAGGCACCACTCTGCATAACTTTGCAGGTAAGAAAGTACAGGTAAAGCACAAAGGCCCATTACAACACAGATATCTCTACAGGGATTTGCAGGGGTACACCTAAACGAGCATGACTACAGTAAGGTTTGTATGTAGTTAGGCTTCATTGGAGCAGGCCAAAATTTGTTTTTTTTTTGTACTGTCCTGAGCATAATTCAAAATCCAAAATTGGATTCATGTTTGTATATTTTCTCTGTTTGAAATAAAATGACATGACTGGAAATATCTCTTTTTTTGACCTCTGTTCAAATATCAATAACAGTTTTTTGAAATCAAGAGTAATGAATGATAACCCCTCCTTCCAGTGATGGAATAGCTTTCCCTGAGATGTGACTTCAGACACCTTTCTTTATTTCTATTTATTTCAGTTCATTATTTATGGCTGTCACGCACTTTGCTTAAAAAGGTGTAAACAATGCATGCCTGAGCAAGGTCTAGGCTTGGGCATCAGTCCATGGCTGAAACATCAAATATACAGAAAATCTATTATGTTGTTTTTTTTTAATTGGAAGCCAAATTAGTATATGGTCTTTTCTTCTGTTTTTTGAACTTGAGGTCTTCCAACGAGGCCAGCTTCTACAATTATACCTAGAGTGAGCACCACCATTGAATTGCATCAAACGGGTGCATTTCAAGTTTCCTTGTAATTTGGTTTTGCCACTTAAAACCAGACATTGCTGTTCTTTTACTTTCTGTCAACAGAGAAAATGAATGAATCCAACTGGGCTGGCATAACAAAAATTCTTGATTTACAAGACAAATGAACACTGGATGTTTGGTAAACCAACAATAACAAAAAAGCTGGCATTTAAAACCAGACGTTCTTGTTCTTTTTACTTTAGGCCAGTGGAGAATTAATGATTCCTACAGGGTTTACATAACAAAGAAGTTCTGATTTACAAAAAAAAGGGTATAACTGATTCAGTAGTGTTTTTTGCTCTGTGACAGTTTGGTACGATGCACCTGTTCCCTGACAGTTACCATGTTCCCCCTCGGTTCTGTTAGGAATCGGGTCGGGCTCGGCTCCTCTGGAGCAATGCCTGGAGCTGGCCCGGCGACCCGGGGTTCTGCAGCACTGGACCAGCTGCCGGCACCTCATTATCGACGAGATCTCCATGGTGGAGGCCCAGTTCTTTGACAAGCTGGAGACCATTGCCAGGTAACCCAGTGGAAACACTCTCCATCTTCCACCCCCGACTGAAGTGTCTCTTCTCCCCTACTGAATCACACCCTGAATCTTTCATTTTTATGTTGCTAAAGGGTGGTGTTGCACTTGCTGAAATTTATTTTAGAACAGCTATTTACAGTGGCACTGGTCATTAAAGCACTGTGTGATGGGGTGACACATTCAGTTCAGATGCGGTCTGTTATGTTTCTGCGTGAGCAGTGCCAGTATGTTTGTTCAATTGTCTCTCTTAGGTCTTTTATACTTTTGCTTTGTATGTTGTCTGGGTAAGAGAATCTCCCAAGTGACTCATTGTAGATGATCTCTCTCTCTCACTATTGTAAAAATGAAGGTGAGCATTTCTCAACTGTGCATTCTGATCTGATATCATGGAAACGATCTGACCTTGTTTAACTGTAGCTCTTTTATTTCAGGTCCATCAGGAGGTCCACAGAACCCTTTGGGGGCATTCAGCTAATAGTCTGTGGAGACTTCCTCCAGCTGCCCCCGGTCACCAAGGGCAAGGAAAGGCCCAACTTCTGCTTCCAGGTAAAGGCTCACAGAGGCTCACTAAGGCCAATAAAGGAGGGATCCATCTGTTTACTATGTGATGTGAACTGAGGAGTTCAGCAGAAGGGAAGAGCCTTAATGGTGTGACGTCACTTGAACTGAGAAGTCCATTTTTTCCACCTGCTGTGGCTGGTGGAATGATGTTAGGGGGTGTTGGGCTGGGTGTGTCTAAAATAGGTTAACATGGTAATTTGATGCACTTATTTTCCTTGACCGGAACAAAAGGAGAGGTGAATATCATCATAAGTAAGAGTAAGGCTAAAATGTTTCAGTGCCTCACATTATTCCCTGATGTATCTGCATATCATTAGGCGAAAAGCTGGAGGAAGTGCATCCATGTGAACCTGGAGCTGACAGATGTGCGCAGACAGACAGACCAGGGCTTCATCTCTCTGCTGCAGGCAGTAAGGGTGGGCAGGTATGTGTGGAGTGCGGTCATATGACTCTGAACCAACGATCACATGGGGCTTTGGGGCATCTTGGTCGGCGAGAGGAGAATGCATATTATGTAAGAGGACAAAGTAAACGTGAGTCCGTGTTTTGTGCTCTGGTGTGTGCGTGTGGGTGTGTGCGTGTGGGTGGGTGGTATTGCCAATAGCAATGGTAGTTTGATTAATCAAACCTTTTAAATTCGTTCATAATATTAAATTGGTGTTTCAGATGATATTCAAATGCTGTTTGTTTGCTTTTTAGAAAAGCTAGATTGGATTCGTTAGTTTGCAGTATGGAAATCTGTGTTGAATCTGACGTTTTGGCTCAGATGAGCGTTGCAATCGACCTTAGATGGTAAGAAAGTAACGAGGTGCGCTGAGTATGTACCTTATTACTTCTGACGCTCGTAACTGTAGTTTCTAACCGAGAGCCACAAAGCAGAACCCCCACCAGCAAAGACATGTTCCCTCTAACACTGACCACCCCCCCCCCAACCTCCCAGAGTCACAGAAGAAGTAACTGCCCAGCTGCTGAAGAGTGCCTATCACAGAATCGAGAGGAACGGTATCCTAGCAACCAGGCTGTGCACTCACAAAGACGACGTGGAACTGACCAATGAGAACAAGCTCCAGCAGCTGCCAGGTCTGTGTGTGTGTGTGTGTGTGTGTGTGTGTGGTTCCCCCCAGTACACCCCCAGCTGTGCAGGCCTGAACCCCCATCTAGGGGTGTTGATGGCTGGCACAGTGTCCTCTCCCATTTCAGTGTCAGTCCTGACTACTTTTTATTTCCTTTCATGGATGTGGCACGTATGCTGTGGACCCTGTGGATGTTCACAGCAAAATTTCTTCAAAAATTATTAGAACTGAGTTTCGTGCTTGCCACCTGGTCCTCCATTGTTGCCCAGCCCAGTTGGGCTTGTGTCTAATTGGATACAGTTTCAATTACCTCCATCCTAGAAGTCTCCTTCTAACTCTTTCAATTTCCTCACCCTGTTGGTGGCACTCTAAAAACAGAGTACAATTTGACAGTCATTCTTGTTACCAGATGGTTTTTGGTTTGACATGGGCCTACCTGTTTGATCACCTAAAGTTTTCGGCATGTATTGTGTCAGCCAACAGCGTGACACTGTAGTTTTCCAGGTCTGACTGACCTCGCTGTAACCGGTTAGAAGCAGTTTGACCCGGTCTTTGGCCAGCGCTGACTGATTTTCTGTGCTCTCTCAGGAGCAGTACGTGTGTTTGAGGCTGTGGACAGTGACCCTCAGCTTGTCAAGACCATCGACGCCCAGAGTCCTGTGGGTCGGCTGCTGCAGCTCAAAGTGGGAGCCCAGGTGAGGTCTCACGGCCACACGCTTTACCTGCAGCGCTTTACCTTTGTGAACCAGCAGAGGCCTAACTGGATGTGCTCTCTCCTGACCAGGTGATGCTGACGAAGAATCTGAACGTGGAGAGAGGCCTGGTCAATGGGGCCAGGGGCGTGGTAGTGTCCTTCCAGCCTGGGAATAAAGGTGTGTCTGCTAAAGAGCAATGATGCGTGATCCAGAGAGTAGGAGAAAGCTGTAAAATGCGCCACTGCACGGCTCTGTATCACCAAGGCCTGGTGAGGAATCCATAGGATGAAAAGAACAGCAGAGGGCCCGTTTCCTTTTCTCGTCACATTTCGGGTGGCAGTGCAGTGTAGTGGTCAGGAGCAGGGCTTGTAACCGAAAGGTTGCTTATTTGATTCCCCGCCGGGGCACTGCTGCTGTACCCTTGGGCGAGGTACTAAACCCAGAGCTGTCTCTGTAAATATCCAGCTGTATAAATGGATAACATGTAAAAACTGTAACCTATGGAAGTCGCTCTGGATAAGAACATCTGCTGAATGACAATAATGTAATGTAATTTCTGTATGTGAGTGAAACATCTATGTTTGCTCTGACCTGTGACCCCACCCTCCTCTTCCTCGTCAGGGTTGCCATGCGTGCGTTTCCTGTGTGGAGTGACTGAGGTGATGAAGCCGGAGCGCTGGATGTCCAAGGCGAACGGGGGGCTGTACCTGACCCGACAGCAGCTGCCACTCAAACTGGCCTGGGCCATCTCCATCCACAAGAGCCAGGTGAGCCCTGTCCCTCCACATCCCGGTCTCCTCCCGGGGTGGGGTCTGAGCTGCACTTTCTGACCTGTAACCACAACAAAACCAGCGTGATTTCAACCAGTCAGGAGCCAAAGGTGGCAAGCAAAGCATGATTGGTCCTATTTTGGATGGAGTAAGTAGAAGCATCCAGCCACAGTGCATGATACTTTGTTTTCATAAACACTTATGTGTAATTGCAGTCAGTTACCCGCCACTGAGATGCTGAAGCAGAATTTACAGTTTCCTGTATAATGTGTTATACAGTACCTTGCAAAAGGGTATGGGTTCATGCATTTCCAGGAAAACTCCTTTTGATTACTCACATTTCCAGTAAATGCGGCTTTTTAGCCGCTTAGATGTGTCTCTGCAGAGCTGTGACACCCACACTCCTTCCAGATAAGCCTGACAGAGATCCCCACCATACGGTATGCACCGTGCAGACGCTTGCATCTGTGTGGGTGGTTAGGCAAATGCTCTGGCATCTCAGAATAATTGAGGTTGTTGGCATTCCGCCACGGGTGTCCTTGGTCAGTACGTGATGTGACCTTTCTTTGGCAGCGCTGCCCCTAATTAAAGAGAGAAGCTCAGGGCGCTGGCCTCTGCCCCTCGGATTCTGACACTGTGAGGAGTTTGGCAGTACCAGAGTCTGAGTCACAGGACTGTACTGCTGGATACACCCCCCCCCCACCCCACAACTTCTAAGTAATTACCCATTTAAAAAAGGATTTGCTGTTTCGAACAAACCTAAATCGGCGCTTTTTTAATGTATATGGTACTGACACAGCATTCTGAAGCTTTAATGGGTGATTATTTATGGGATTGTGTTTTGTATTCATTAACATGCGGATTCAGTCTGCCTTTATACAGAATGTGTTTCAAGCTATTCATTTGCCAGTGGGGCCTCAGCCCTCTCCTTAGTACACTGCTGAAAAGTGGGAGCGACTCAAGTGAGTCTTAGAATGTCATACAAAAATGGAAATGCAGCAAAAATTTCCATAAAAACGTCCATTCTGCATTTTGCAGTCTTCATCACTTTGTCAAATCTACAGGTCTGGTAGTTAGAACGAGTGATCATTTGTCCTAGTTGTCGTCTGGACCTTCCTCCTCGGTGCTTCTGGTGATTGGATCATGACGTGACTGTCTCTCTGTCTCTGTCTCTCTGTCTCTCTGTCTCTCTGTCTCTCTGTCTCTCTGTCTCTCTGTCTCTCTGTCTCTGTCTCTCTGTCTCTCTGTGTCTCTGTGTCTCTGTGTCTCTGTGTCTCTGTGTCTCTGTGTCTCTGTGTCTCTGTGTCTCTGTGTCTCTGTGCGTGTGCGTGCGCGTTTGTGTGTGTGTGTGTTGCAGGGCATGACTCTGGACTGCGTGGAGATCTCCCTGGCCCGGGTGTTTGAGAGTGGGCAGGCCTACGTGGCACTGTCCCGGGCCCGCAGCCTGCAGGGACTGCGTGTGATGGACTTTGACCCCCAGGTGGTGCGGGCCGACCCAGAGGTGCTGCTCTTCTATAAGCGGCTTCGGAAGGAGAGGCTGCTGATGCAGGTGAGTGACCCCCACGCCCCCCCACTACACCCACCTCACACCCCTGCCCCACCCTACGCCCCTACCCCACTCTGCTGCTGAGTGTCATTGATTGAAACCATAATAATTCTGAGTCACTGCATCACCCAGAAAACTCTCCATAATGGGTTTAGTAAGCAGTGCCTCCTCTAAGTACGGCATCAGACCCCTGAGAGCTGTGCAGTGTCATTTCAGGTAGTGCTGTTTACACTTAAGATCCTCTTCACGAGTAGTTTAAAGGGCTGGTTCTCACAGTCCCTGAGCTTCCATCTGAAACAGGGAGCACAATTCGGCATGTAATGGAGCTTCGTGCTAAATATGGATGCCTGTATATGTGTGAGGTCCATTATTGTGCATGCGTATGTGCGGGGGCGCGTGTGTGTGTGGTTTTGTGTGTCTCTGTCTCTGTCTGTGTGTCTCTGTCTGTGTCTCTGTCTCTGTCTGTGTGTGTCTCTGTCTGTGTCTCTGTCTCTGTGTCTCTGTCTGTGTCTGTGTGTCTCTGTCTGTGTCTCTGTCTCTGTCTGTGTGTGTCTCTGTCTGTGTGTGTCTCTGTCTGTGTCTCTGTCTCTGTCTGTGTGTGTCTCTGTCTGTGTGTGTCTCTGTCTGTGTGTGTCTCTGTCTGTGTGTGTCTCTGTCTGTGTCTGTCTCTGTCTGTGTCTGTCTCGGCAGCATGTCCTCTCTCTCGTTGCAGGCATCGATGGACGAGTTTGTGAGCAGAGGGAACAAAGAGAATGAAGGCCTGTGAGGAGGCTGCGGCTGGACCGCCCGTTCTGTATGCACTGTGTGCATGAGTGTGTCCACACCTCATTTTCTCTCGCTGTAGCGTTTTATTCATCATACCCATGTTTATTTAAATTTTAAAACTCTGTGCTCTTGTTTCTCTCAGTGAAACAAGAGCAATACATATCATTATGTCTGTGTATGGAATGAATACCTGCATGACCATTTTAACTGCTGAGATACCACTGGTATTGTCATTTTTTAACTGGAATTGGTTATTCCCGTGAGTGAATGATTCCCATTGTAATTTAGCATTTTGCTTATTGTCATATCCAAGCCATATGTATGTAAATACAGAGATCTATTTTTGTACTCAAATTCAAATTTTCACACTTCAGCTAATTTATGAACTTCCTAATGTGACGGGTGACTGCCGATTTGCATGTTTTTATGCAGTTTTAATAAAAACGTTTTAAAACAATTATTTAAATGCATTTAATATAGAGACAATATGTATAGATAATATCTGGAACGAAGGTAGCTGGTAATAGGCAAAGGTACTTTAAAATCAGGTCAAGGAAGGACACGCAATATGAAATGGCCACAGCTCTGCTCTTATTGCTGGCTTCTCTGGTTAAACAGGGATGAGATTTTTCATGCTAGGAAATAATCTTTTCATATTGAGAGAGATTGCCATTTTAGCCTCTTTTAGTGTTAATTTTTCCCCTTCACTGACAAGGTCCCTCTTTAAAATTCCCTGTGAGTCCTTAATGTCAAGCAGTACCAAATCTATGATGCTGTAAAGGACACATTAAATATAAAGCACCACTGTACAGGCTTGAACTGTAGAGGTTACTCATTCCAATCTATCCTATGAGTCAGTCTTTTTTTGTGGCAGTTTCTCATTTCTGTAATGGGAACGTACATAGCGCTGTCGTGGCTGAGAGCCGATACACAACCCATTTTTTACAGTAGTAGATTTTTCACTTCCAGGGTGGCGGGTTTGGTACTGCCAAGCCCACAGTACATTACATTCATATACATTCATTAGTACTGGAACATGACACATTTGACCATGAGTGCAAAACGGTATCCATCACCGTCTCCCTGACTTTCACCCTGGTCTTAATAAACAACCCTGCCTGTGAGTCTCAGGTTTGGAAAAGTAACATCCGTACCCTTCCTGTTGCTCCTTTTACAGCAGATTGACATATGATGAGCTGGGAGCATTCCTTAAAAAATATACCACAGCACAGTAAACCAATACTTTTTACATTTCTTAGATTTTAACATTGTTGGCCCTCTGTCATGATGCCAAAATGAGGAGATGCCACTGCTAAATAATTTACCACATGCATGTGTAAACCAGCCCTACACATTTAGTGCATTATAAAATTAATTCTTTTCCTCGTAAGTGGCTCAGTGGATCTGGATACTGAATTCCTTGCTTAACATTTTGTGTTTTGCTGGGTGCCCTTTGAGCTTGACTTCTGGAGTCACTCTGGATAAGAGTGTCTCTTGCATATCAGCAGTGTAAATGTTATATAAATACTCATCTTTTGTGTCACTCTGTTTAAGATCATCTGCTAAGAAACTAAAAGTAAATGATAAGAGTTTCTGCCAAATGAGCAAATTTAAATGTGATTCAGAGAAAGAGAACCTCAGGAGGCACTGCTGTTGGTGTCTAAAAGGCATGGATTGCAGCTCTTGGATTCTCGTGCCACCAGTGATTTGTGTTCTGTCTAAGATGGACTCTGCTGCCACCTAGCGGATTGACAGTGAAACACATCTCACAGCAGCATCTTTCCCAGTAGGTTTATGACCTAAACTTGCTAAACAGGTTTCCTCATCCAAACACTTTATGTAATGTGTAAGGCATGGAAGATGTTGACCATTGAGGGCGAGGTTTTCACACTGGCACACGACTGTGTATGAAAAAGTGGAAGCAATGCGGTTCCCAAGCACATCCACAGAAGTGATATTTTCCCATAAGTGAACATTGTTCATGAGATCAGGAGACACTGATGAGAGTAATGGTAGTTCAGAATTTCTTAGTGGTCTGGTGCGCAGAACCTCTATTGTCCGGTAATTGCCCTTTGTTTTAAAAATGGCTTTAAATTATATATAAATACTTTTAATGGCCTTTTAAAGTGCAAAATGTGACTATAGAAACTTCATTACAGTACACATTTATGCTACAAATAGGCCAATAAAACAACACATTTAGTTAGAAAATGTTGCTCATAAGTATTCTAAAATGCATCAGCTATCAGTGTTTATAGCAACTCTACCTTAACCTTCTAGGTTTCGTAATGAGCAAATGTCCCTCTCAATATGGCTACAGGAAATGACGCGTGCTAATGAACATCTTATGGAAATGCTCTATCGTGGTGAGAAGCGTTCCGGTGGAATTTCTAGTAGCTTCCTGCGTGTGACCTAAAACGTCCTCCAGACCAGACTTGAGACAAGCGAAGCCGTGTGTGTCAGCGCTGCGCAGCAAAAGCCGGTACTAAAAATGGTTTTTGAGGAGAAAATGATCACAAACGGAGAGCCTGACGAGGTATGCTCCTGGGATTAACATTGTTTTAAAGACTGCGTAATTCTATGTGTCTAGTTTATGAACTGTTGGGCTGGTGAGTCCCTGTGAATTTACAGGCCTGCTTAGCTAGCTAGTTATTTGTCCCCAGTTCAGTCAGTAAGAGCAGCTAACTCAACTAGTTAGCCTGTTCGCTAGATTGTCGACAAATTATTATGTGATAAATAGCTAGCGAGCGGTCACCTAACTACTTAGATAACCATCTAGGTATGTGTTTATATTAGGGGCCCGATACGCTAGCTAAATTAAGTACCGCCAACAATGTGAGCAGCCAGCTAGCAGCATTGCTAAATTCGAATCTGTGAATTCAGCCAGCGTTAGCTAACGTTAGCATGTTGGGTTATAAAATCCAAAATAGTGAATAAAGTTAACTGGCTAGCTTGACGTATTGAAAAGTAGCTGTGGCTACCGTGTTGTGGTAGCGTCGTCATTCGTACGTGCAGTTCTGCTGGTAGCGATGGCTACATGTGACGTTGTTAACTGTAGTTACTCTATCTTAGAGTCAGGTAGTATGGACGAGTAATATTGTTTATTACCGAGCCAGATAGCTAGCCAAATAATTGCCCTTTCGCTAACGTTAGCTATCCGAGTAGTCCACCTTCATTATCATGACCTGTCGACAGTTGCGCAATTTCTGTAACTTAACCCGGGTTGGTAGATTAATGGGGACGGTTTGTTTGTACAAATAGTCTTGATTGGTCTCCTAAGTACACTGCTAATTCTTTTGCCTGATCTGAGGGCAGGCTATTTTGGTAGTGTCAGACGCTAGTCCAGCGGTCTGATCCTTTTTCTACTTTGTAGGAGGAAGAAGAAGAAGAAGAGGAGGAGGAAGAGGAGGAGGAGGAAGATATGGTGGTGGGTTCCATTATCGCTCTAAAAACACGTCCTGAGCCCCATGTCTCATGTGAAGCCAGAATAGGGTGCTTCAAGCAGTTTCTTTCACAACTAAATTAGTCATCTGCCTTTGGTAATGCTTGAAGCGTTTTGACTGCCCTCACAGTTTGGTCTTGGCAAGGCCTGGGAAAAAACTTTTGTCCAATTTTAAATGGAATGTTTTTGGCACTGACCAATTCAATATTCTGAATTAATGAGGATTTGCCATAATTCTAGAATAGTGGTGTTTTCTATGAGTCTTAAAATGAAAATGTTTCATCAACTCATGCTTACTCAAGTGTGTGGTTTCTTATTTTTATGGAAGCTATTTGACACTGAGATAACCGGTGTTTATAAATTCTGTGGGGTCCCTTCAGGGCTAATAGTGGAAATCGAAGAAGAATCATTGGTGATATATAAAGTGTATTGTTCTTGCAAATTAAATTGTCTTAGACTTCATCTTGTAAATACAGGGTGGAATGACAGGGCAGCACTGCAAGTGTAAAGCAGGACCGCACGGTGATGTTTACTGAATGACAGTTCTTATGGCTGGGAGCCTCTGCACCTCGTGTGGAGGAGACGGGGCATCGTGTTTGTACCTCAGTGTCGGCGGCTCTGTGTGTCCCTCGCAGGACCCCTTAGAGACGGTGCGGGCGAAGTGCGAGCAGACGGAACACTGCGTGCACGCCCGGGAGAGGCTGGAGGCCTGCGAGAGCCGGGTGGGCTCGCGGTCGCACACCGAGGAGGACTGCACGGAGGAGCTCTTCGACTTCCTACACGCCCGGGACCACTGTGTGAGTGTACTGAGAGGGGGGACAGGCCTCCCTGTGCTCTGGGAGAAACAGGGAGATTCACGGATTGATGCCTCCGCTTGATATTTTAATATCAGGCAGCAGGTGTTACTGGCATACAGGAGATTGAAGAGTTTGTACTGGTACTACTTGCTTGTGTGTGTGCATACCCAGGTATGACAGCAGGACAATAATGTGATGTATTGCATTTCATTACATTTATTTATCAGATTCTCTAATCTGGAGTGACCTCCGGTACAGAAGTGTATCCATTCAAACTGAATGAGCAACAATGTCAGACCACGCTAACAACAGTCCCAGAGCAGTTAGTGTGAGCATAACACTATTCAAGCTCTACCTCAAATTAGTGATAATGAACAGGGTTCATAACCCAAAGGTTGCCAATTTGATTCTCTGGTGCGGCACTGCTGCTGTACCCTTGGGTAAGGTACTTATCTCAGATTGCCTCAGTAAATATCCTGCTGTATAAGTGGATAAAACAAATGTAAGCTATGCACGTCACACTGGAGAAGACAGTCTACTACCTGCAGTGAGGGATAATGTGAGTTGCAACAGTAATATTTGTTGAATGATTGGAGAAATGCATTATTGCTCAGGTTTAGTTAAGAACTATAAAACAGCTGAAATCCATACTTCATACCATCAGAATTTTGTAATGTATCTTTGAAATTGTATTAGAAGTTTCATTGAATAAACCCTTGGCTACTCCATAAGGTAATGCACTTTGCTAGTCAAAAATAAGTTAGTCTTGCCAGGTAGAGTATGTCTGAATTAGGTGTGTTAGGTGAGGTTGAGTGAAAAAGTACAGAAAGGTGGTAAAGATCTATGCACGGTTAAGTTGTGCTTGCATGTTGTATAGTAATGTTAGTTCTCATTTCCCCCTGCAGGTGGCGCACAAGGTTTTCAATTCAATGAAATGAGGTTCGCCCAACAAGCCCAATCAATTCCAGTGGTGTCCTCCGGCTGTGGAATCTGTATTTAAATGCAAGAAACTTACTGTATCAGTGGATCCCCATATGGATTTGTATCCCCTCGGTGTCGTTTCAGGAATGTCTTGAAACCACAGATTATGTATGTGTTAATGTGAATAAATTTAAGTTCTTATTAAAACTGCTTTCTCTGTCATGTCTTATACATAGGAATTGTGCATACACTACACAGTGATCCTTTTGGTTTATTAGTTACTGTCAAAGTCTACATTTAATTTTTCATTTTGGTTTTGGCTAAAATACTTTTGATTTGAATGAAACAACACTTAATATTCAAATGGTCATTGCTTAAAAGTTTGGTGCTAGATATAAACGAAATGAAAGATATTGCCTAACAGCACAGTGTTATTTCATATACATCAGAGATGGGGTCTTGCAGTGTTTCAGCTCCTGACACAAGCAAAATTGTGTTAAGTATTTCACGTTTACAGTTCTCCATCAACATCAACGCAAAATTGTATCGCTTTGACCTTGAACGGAGTGGAATCAGCAGAGCAATTCGATAGCTTTTCATAATCAGTTTTTCTTCAAAAAAATCTACTGAGAGAACAGCATATCATCCATAAGCAAATTCCAAAATACAGTTTTAATCGGTGTTAAATATGTCGACCGACTGATTTTTCAAAGTCCCGAGTTGACGGTAGCTTAACGGCCTGCTAAATAAATGCGTTCAACTACGGAACTACACTTCAAGTATTGTTTCGAGGGGAATATAAACCGCAGCGCAACAAAATGGCTGCGCTCATAGACACGAGAATATTGCTCCAAAAATTCAGAGGCATCCCTTCTATAATCCCGCGGCGAAATCGTGTGAAAGCAAAATGGGTAATTGTAATCTTACGTATGACCATTACATTGTCCGTTGATATTTTTCGAGCAAAGTGTCACCAATGGTAACACAAATGGCCTGTTCGGAGTGTCCGAGGTCAGTGTCGAGCTCGATCTATATTACAATGGGACGAGAACACGGTTTTGGAATGCAAACAAGAATTTAACATCTCTATGCTTTGTGTACTTAGTGAAGCGTCATGGGATCCTTCATGTTGCGATAGCATTAGCTATTTAGTTAGTTCTAAAAGATAACCAGGGAGTTTAGGTTGCTGTCGATGTCGGTCATCGATATTAAATAATCTCTCATCTCTTTAACAGGCAGCCACACGGCCAAGGTTTCCTGCGACTGGCCTGGCCTTACAGAACTTCGACATGAACTACGGCACACAGCTGGGAGAAATCTGGCCATCTGTACGCGTCAGCATGCTCTCCGAGCAGAAGTACGGGGCTCTCATGAACAACTTTGCAGCGCCGGAGGTGATGCGAGACTTAGAGCTGCAGGGAGCGAGGGACTTCGTTTACTTTGATGTGTCGTCGGGTGAAGAGAGGGACACTGCGCAGGAGCATTCGCAGGGCCTACCGAGCAGTGTCCTGACCTCATCAGAAACGCTGGAGGACACCCTGCGTCCAGCTCTCAGTCCGAATATCAAGTGCTTTGTGTTTCCTAAGGGTGACATCTCTCGCTTCAGACCCGCCAGGTCAGGATTATGGGCATAGTCTTCATTCAAAACACTTCTCTTACACCTTATTTTTGGTAATATTCTTAAAGACATGAGACAGTAGAGGTGATCACATCTGCTTTGCTTTCGTTTTTAGGGATCTTCTGGCATGTTTTTTGTGGACAACATCGATTACGTCACATTTTGATTACTTGATGCTCCATCAACCTACACAGCTCCTGATTGTTTTATATGTTTTTCATTTATAAAGATTAATATTCAATCAGGCAATTCAGGTTAAGTACCTTACCCAAGGGTACAGCAGCACTGGCCTACCTGGGAACCTCTGGTTTAAGACCCATGTCCCTTATCACTGTGGCACACTGCTGGCCACATAAGCTGGCTCTGTCTACTCACCATGTCCGCTTCGTTTCTCTTCCTCTCAGGCCAGACAGCTGTGGGAGTCTGGGATACTACCTCCTGGACGCGGCCTCTGTGCTGCCGGTCCTGGCCTTGGACGTCCAGGAGGGACACACCGTGCTGGACCTCTGTGCTGCTCCGGGAGGGAAGACCCTGGCTCTCCTACAGACCCTGGCCATCAGTAAGACTTTCGTTTTGGTTCTTTTCCCAACTGACCAACAACATACAGGATTTCCGACTGAGGTTCATTTCGGGTGGTCGTTACGCAAGAGGCCTCTCTGTCGTTCTGAGCCGCGTGCTTTGATTTGGCCTGCTCTTTGTAGAGGGGTCTGATTGCATGATTATAATTGGGTGGTGTGATCGGTTTTGGTTTTGTCTGTGGGTTTGCAGGACGCCTCGCTGTCAACGACGCCTCTGTGTCCCGCACAGCCCGTCTGCGCCGGGTGTTGCAGAGCTACATTCCCAAAGAGCTCTGGACAGAGGACCGGGTTCGCATAACTTCCTTTGACGGCAGGAAGTGGGGCGAGCTTGAAAGAGAAGCATTTGACAGGGTTGGTACCGGAACCAGCCTGTGTTGATTCCAGAATAAAAACACCACAAAATTAAATCATTGCTCTTTGCTGATCTTTCCACTCCTGGTCAGTACACTCTGGAGTGAGGAAAAAATTCACTTTGTAGAGGACTGTGAAACCCGCTAGTAAAAATAATTTTATTTTTGGCCCTTTCATACACAGTGGGAGATCCGGATTTAGTTCCTCCCTTTATATCTTAGTTAACATTTATGTCTTTGCTATCTTAAAAATTTGAATTGACTGTCAGAGGACAGAGCTCTTTATGGTTTGTTACTGAAGACACAGACTGCCATATATTAGGTTCAGTGGTCAGATGGTGTGCTGTAACTCTCCATGATCTCCTGATCACCATTATCCTCCCCAGGTCCTTGTGGATGTTCCATGCACCACAGATAGACACTCTCTGCTGGAGGAGGACAACAACATCTTCAAGAGGATCAGGACCAAGGAGAGGCAGACGTTGCCCTTGCTGCAGACCCAGCTGCTGTTGTAAGTTGTGAAATCTGATGCCCTGCGCTGTTTTCACTAGTACACAAGTTCACTATCTGTGAATTAACCCTCTAGCATTCCAAGAATGTGCTTTAGCGTGGCCTTTGCAAATTGCTCAGGTTTTGTCTTGGGCAGCATCTTGATATACAAGGAAAAGCCAGAGTAATTCATAAAGTCCACATTTAAACTCTAGCACACATGATAGTTAGTGTATAAGTAGTGTGCACTGTATTGCTAAAACAAGCACCTTTGCCAGAATGAAGTGCACAGAACAATCACAGTACATCGAAAAAGAAAACAGTGCTCTATATAATAATTATAGCGTAAAGCTTTTTTTCCAAATTGAAGGCTTGTAATGCTTTCTGGTAAAAGAGCAGACAGGAGTAAATCCATCATGTGAAAAGTTCAGTAGATGTATTATTCAGTAAAGGTATTTTATAGATTATGAAGAGAGATGATGACGCTTATAAGAGTGTCACTCGTGTGTTGTCGCTCCTTAGGGCAGGGATACAGGCAGCCTGCCCAGGAGGGGATGTGGTTTACTCCACCTGCACCCTG